>NW_028252804.1:0-61571 GCF_964263255.1 Lissotriton vulgaris | reverse complement strand
AAGAATTAACTACACTAAGATAGACACATTTACTTGCAGATTTCTAGATAAGTAATGTCTTTCATATTTCTTATAAGTAGCTATCTTTGTTAAAATGTGTGATTTTCTATTCAGTATTATGTGAACATGAACTAGATTGGAAGTTCAAGATTGGTATATCTACGATAAGTAGCTCAAGAAAGGAATGGATTGTATTAACTTGCAACATATCTAGTAAAGTCACATTAAGGTTAAGCTATCAAATACATTTGTGCATGGTTCATCAATTTTTAAAGCCTCTGGGCCCGATTCACAAAGATAAACTTACACCAAAAGCCTAAGTTTAGACCTTCAGTCTAACCTTACTAGTAGTAAAGTTAGACTTTTGGTCTAACTTTAGGCAAAAGTCTATCTTAGTCAAAACGTCCAACTTTACTAGGAGTAAAGTTGCACTTTTGGTCTAAGATTTGACAAAATGTCTAACTTAGACCAAACGTCTGATTTTACTAGTAGTAAAGTTAGACTTTAGGTCTAAATTTAGACTTCAGGTCACAACTTAGACTTTTTGTCTAAGTTTACCTTTGTGAATCGGACCCTCTGTTTTTTGAAGGAAAATCTAACAACAGTCTACCAGTGAATATGGGTACCTGGTGCATTTTGAACATTTAGACAACGTACCCTTTTAAAGTGCATATTCTTTTTAAGCCACATTTTCATTTTCATGAATACCTTTTTATATACATTTCCTAGCTCTTTCAGTTACAAACCTCATCTGCTGTGTCAGACATTTTAATGTGTTACACAGTGGATGGATAAAATGCTGACAATGCAAACATTCTCACCCAGTCAAAGGATCTGGGTTAAATCCATCATTCTTTTGCCCACTATGCCACCCCAGTTTGGACCCAGGCATATGTAAATCAGTATTGACCCTGTGCCTCATGGGAACAGTCCAGACTGAACTGCTAGGCCAGGTAATCCTTAGACCGGAAACAAGCATCCTGGGACCGGTTTCGGGGTAAGTCACTCTTCTTCAGCCAGGCTAGCTTGAATCCAGTGGCACAGTGAGCAAGGGACCCACGTCTGGGCATACCCATCCCACTTAGGGCGAAAAGTGTTACAGTAAACAATTGATGGACAAAATGCTGGCAATGCAAACATTCTCCCACAGTCAAAGGATCTGGGTTAAATCCATCATTCTTTTGCCCACTACGCCACCCCAGTTTGGACCCAGCCATATGCAAATCAGTCTTGACCCTGAGCCTCATGGGAACAGTCCAGACTGAACTGCTAGGCCAGGTCCTCCCTAGACCGGAAACAAGCATCCTGGGACCGGTTTCAGGGTAAGTCACCCTTCTTCAGCCAGGCTAGCTTGAATCCAGTAGCACAGTGATCAAGGGACCCACCTCTGGGCATACCCATCCAACTTAGGGTGAAAAGTGTTACAGCAAACAATAGATGGACCGAATGCTGACAATTCAAACATTCTCCCCCAGTCAAAGGATCTGGGTTAAATTCATCATTCTTTTGCCCACTACCCCACCCCAGTTTGGCCCAGCCATATGCAATGGTCATCAGTCCTAAGGAGAAAATGTCACTTTTATTTTTTTGTCTGAAATACAAAAGAAATTGTGACTGGCTGATATGGCAGTCATTCACTACTACATGTTTGTTGCAAAAATTTGAGGAAAAATCCTCGTCTGGAGGTGGTCCTTGCCACTAGTGGACTTGGGGGTGACTCATCTAACCCTTAACGCCACGTCTTCTTCTTTTGATTTATTGCATGATGTACAATTGTTCTTTACTATATACCAACCATGGAAGGATTGGATGATTATAAATGCATTCGTTATTTTCTTTGAATGTACTCTAATGTATTGCTTCTCACAACTGCTTTTATTTAAAAAACAATAAATAGATAGACATTATTATTTGATCTATATTTCAAAACATTTATTCATTTCGGTGTGCTAGACCTGGCTTCTTTTGGTGTAGTTTCCCCTGTCTTTTTGCTTCTGACCTCCTATTTCTGACTGTGTGCTGAACTTTGCTTTTGCTAATGTTCGGACTCTGGGCACTTTACCACTGCTGACCAGTGCTAAAGTGCATGTGCTCTGTGTCTAAAATGTAAGGCCATTTGGTTTCTCCATGGTTGGCATATTTGATTTACTGCTAGGTCCCTATTACAGTGCACTACATGTGCCCAGGGCCTGTAACTCAAATGCTACTTGTGGGCTTAGAGCACTGATTGTGCCACTCACATGAGAAGCCCTACAAACCTGTCTCAGGCCTTCAACTACAGGGTCTGTATGTGCAGTTTTAAACTACCATGTTAACCTGGCAAGTTCACCATCTTGCGAGGCACAAACCTTCCCTTTTACTACATGTAAAGGCACCCGAAAGGTAGGCCCTAGCCAGCCCCATGGGAACGGTGCAGTGTATTTAAAAGGTAGGACATGTACTTTCAAAGTTTACATGTCATGGCAGTGTAAAACGGCTGAATTCATTTTTCTCTACAGAAAGGCCTATCTCTCTCATATGTTAGCATTGGAGCTGCCTTGTAACACTTTACAAGTGTATCTTCCAATTAGGAGCAGATATAAAATTGGAGTTTGTTGTATCTGGACTCTTTAAGGACACATATTTTAGTGAAGTTTTTTAATTGCCGGTCCGAAAATGCCACTTTTAGAGTGTGTCCATTTAGGTGTGTAACTGCGCACCATCTGTCGCACTGCTTAATCCAGGAATATATCCTCAGGGTTACTTACTCCTTTTGTGGTAGTCCACTTTTTCGTAATACACCATTAGTAACAAAACCTTACTCCACGATAAATCCAACCTTCCTTAATCACTCGAAGACAGCGTAATTCCAGCATGATTCTTTTATTAAACATTTTCAAATGTCTCCTGTTGGCCCATCTGGGCTTCAAACAGCGACACGTGGTAATAAATCATACACGTCAAGAGGGCTCAATACATTCCACCCAATGCATTTCGGGCCTAGAAGGCCCTTCGTCAGGGTTCACTGAAATAGATAAACCATCTCAACCATCGGAGCAATGTAAACTATCTGTTTTAAAAAAAAAAATAGTGCTGTAAATTATGCAATAACCACGTGTGATTCTCCCCCCTTCCTTTTAGAAAATTTGCATTTTCTTACTTTAACCATTCTGTGCCTCTTTCTGTCCCTAGAATACACATATGGGTTAGATGACAGTTGGGCTTTGTGAATTCACTCTAAACGGTCACATACAAAGGGAGCTGAGGTGTGCCCTGCATATCCTGATGGCCCATCAACAGGCTGCTGGGTCTTCCTGAGCTAGAGTGGTGGAGGGACTTGACACTTGTACCTGATTAGGGCTGTGCATGTTCCCACACAAAGAGCTGCATATCCCCATTTAGTGGGGCTGGAGTCCGGGCCAGGAAGGGCAAGAAATTGTGCACAACAAAGACCTTTTTTTGAAATCTCCCTACTTCAAAGGCTAAGATGGGTATGAGCACTGGACCTCTGACACTATATACCCAGAACATTTCTGGATTGACAACATTCTGCCAGATAGAAGAGTTCTTGCGCTGCCAGGAGGGACTGACACTTTGCTGCTTGCTTTGCTGTGTTGGCCTGCTGCCTGCTGCTTCCTGCATGGGAGTGAGAGGACTGGACCTTACTCTCTGCATCCTGCTTTCTAAAGGTTCTCCAAGGGCTTGGCTGAGATTGCCTACTGTTGTTGAAGTCTCAGGGACATCAGAGACTTCACCTGCATCTTGCAACAATCACCTGGACTCCTCTGCTGTGAGTCTTGACCTGCCAAGTGGTACCAAACCCAGTCCTGGGCCCTTGGAGATGAATCTGGTGCTTCATAGCAAGAAAATCAATGCCTCAACACTGAGCATCAGTCAGAATCATCACCTTTCTATGAAATTGATGCATCGCTGCTGCCTGCACTATAGCCATGGACACCTCTCACCAGGTATGTGCCTCCACAACCTCAACTTCAACACATCCTTGACCTTGCCCCAGCACCCCTGAAGAACCGTGACAACGTGAGTCCTGACACCACGCCACTGATGTCCGTGGTGCCCCATCCCAACTCTGCCACATCCCCGACCCTGCGTGACTCCCGATCGACATAGCGCTTTGAGCCCAGTGGTTAGACTTCACGCAGAGGAATTGACGCTCCCGGCTCTCGACATCAATGCTACCTCAATGCCACATTGCTTCCTGGAAACGAGGTCTCGCACCCCCAACTGACGCATCACCTCCTCTGTGCAAAGCATCATCCCAGATCGGCAAAAGCTTCAACAACCCTATACCGCCTTAAGGATCCGAAGCCTCACCCACAACCACGTTGCCTCACCTCCACTGCGCGATACCGCGTCTTGGTTTCTGATGCCTTATCCTTGGTCTGATGGTGTGTGTTTGGTTTTTGACTCCGCCAAGGTACTGGAACGTGAAAAGATAGCCCCATTTGCATCTATAGACTTCTAAGCACTCCATTTTTGATTTAATCTTTAAAAATTCATAACTTAATTAGTGTATATTAGATGTTTGTTATTCATAGTCCTTCTGAGGCTTGATCCGGGAGAGACCTACGCTGTTTTTTCCCGATAATTTGCACTATTGTAATTTTTAAAGTACTTTCTGCACTTGCCACATTTTAATAATTACTGTTTTAAAGGTTTTAATTTTGTGCGATTGCACTTTGTGTACTCACCAAATTAGAGAGGATCACATTACAAAGTCACTTGCAGTGTTAGCGCGGGACCTCCGACATCTTGAGAGGAATCCGGTCAGCAGGCTAGTCGTTCATGCCCATGACAGTATGTAGTCAGACGCTGGCACGAGCGCGCTTGGTGATGTCCTCCTGAGGCTTGAGCCGGGAGAGACCTACGTTGTTTTTTTCAGATAATTTGCACTATTGTCATTTTTAAAGTACTTTCTGCACTTGACGCATTTCAATAATTACTGATTTAAAGGTTTTAATTTTGCGCATTTGCACGTTGTGTACTCACCAAATTAGAGAGAATCACATTACAAAGTCCCCCGCTGTGTTAGCGCCGGACCTCCGACATCTTGAGAGGAATCCGGTTAGCGCGCTAGTCTTTCATGCATCTGACAGTATTTGGCCAGACGATGGCGCAAGCGTACTGGGTGAAGTCCTCCTGAGGCTTGAGCCGGGAGAGACCTATGTTGTTTTTTTCTGACAATTTGCACTATTGTCATTTTTAAAGTACTTTCTGCACTTGACACATTTTTATAATTACTGCTTTAAAATTTTTAATTTTGCGCATTTGCACAATGTACACTCACCTAATTAGAGAGAATCACATTACAAAGTCCCCCGCAGTGTTAGCGCGGGACCTACGACATCTTGAGAGGAATCCGGTCAGCATGCTAGTCTTTCATGCCCCTGACAGTATTTAAGGAACAACCAAGGGCCTTGCCTCTACTCAGTAAGGCTGAGTCAATCTAGAGCAAACCAAAACAAAGGCCAGTAGGGAACACTATTTCCCTCTTACTAAATTACTAGTACCAATGCAAGTCTGTCACAGGTTCCAAGAAAAATCAATTTCAGCAAAACTTGTTATTTTGAATATTTAACCTATTTTTTAATAAATATATACACATACAAATATTTCATCAATGAAACAGATACAACAAATACAAAAAACATTACTTCACAATTGCACAACTTGTCAAAAGACACCACAACCACTCAATTTTCACTTTCATCCATTCAACATTAATTCCTGACACATAACCAACTCCACACACTCACCGTGTTCATCAGAGGGTTAAGCCTTAGTGAAGAGAACTCCCAGGAGTTAGGGTAGTTCTCCCCACTTTTCAGCTGGAGGGGACACGTGTTAGACCTTGCACCATTGGCATGGGTCTCCCTTCCATTTTTTGCTGTTGCCTCATGTATTTTTGCTGGTTTTAGATGCTTTGGGCACTGTGCCACTGCTATCCAGTGCCACAGTGCAAGTGTTCCCTATTGTAAATTGATGTATGGATTAGTGATTTCATGTTTGGCTATTTGGTTTACTTGTCAGACCCTAGTCTAGTGCACTAAGTGTGCCAGGGCGTGTAATCCAAATGCTGCTGGTGGGCCTGCAGCACTGGTTGTGCCACCCACAGAAGCAGACTTGTAAAATGTTTCTAAGGTCTGCCATTGCAGAGCCTGCGTGCAGTCTGGTACTGTCATGCTGACTGGGCAAGTGCACCCACTTCCCAGTCCCTAAACCTTCCCTTTTCTTCATATCAGTCACCCCTATGGTAGGCCCAAGGCAGGGTGCATTGTAAGTAGAAGGTAGGACAAGCTCTGATGTGTGTGGCATGTCCTAATAGTGAACTACAGCCCTTTTTGTTTTTCACTATTGCAAGGCTACCTGTTCTCCATAGGCCAGCATGGGCTGTTAGAGTTATTACATTTTATATTCCTAACTGTTTTAGAGAACATGGTGGAAATTCGAGTTTAGTATGCCTGAACTCAGAATAATAAAATAAATCTTTTAGTAAAGTTTATTTTAATATTCCGTGTTTGCAAATACCCCTTTCAGAAAGTAGGTATTTGCATGTCTAACCATTCAAACCTGCCTCTGCTAGGTTGTGTATTCCTATGTCTGGTTTTGAGAGTGACAGGGCGGGGGAATTCCAGGAGACAGGCTGAGTCACCCAGTGGTGAACAGAGAGATCTGCATCTAGATGGGAGGGAGGAGTCACACCTGAACCTTGAATAGGGCTGTGTCTGCCTTCCACAATACTGGCTCCACCCCCTGGGTAGCGGATGATGTCTCTGCCCTGCACACTGAACAAAGAGAAGGAGTCCTGTAAACAAAGTGCTCCAGGACTGTACTTGCCTTCCACAATGCTGGCTCCACCTCCTGTGGGGTGTCTGATGCTTCTGCCTGCACTGTGAAAGGAAAGGAGAAGTCTGGTAAACAGAGTGCTTCAGAACTGGTTTGGACTGGGCAAAGGCCCCTCTCCCCTCGGAGAACAAAGGATTTCTGGGTAGAAATATTGGGACCCTGATCCCATCATTTGGATCACTTTGGAAAACAAGAAGAAACCTTTACTGAGGTGAGGAACCTGAAGAAACTGAGGCGAGACTATTCCCAAGCTGAAGTGCTGCTTGAGGGATTGGCCTGCAGTGGTTGCCTTACTGCCAAAGGAAGGAGAAAGGAACTTTGTGTACTTTGCTTTCAACTTGTGAAGGATCTCCAAGGGCTTGGAAAAGAGCTTGCCTCCTGCTGAAGTCTCAGGGACAACAGACTTCATCCTCAGCTCCCCAGAGTTCTTTTGGAAGTGCCTGCTGCTGTTTTGGGCCTTCTGAGAAACTGCGTGTCGCCAGGAGCAGGAAGCGCGACTCAACAAGAAGAAGTGTGTTGCTGTTGCTGTGCCTGCCGTCGCAACTCCGAAGGAGGGTGTAGCCGCTGGAACTGTCGCACTGCACCGCATCGGAGAGAAGCATGCTGCAACGAAGAGGAATCGTGTCGCCGTCGCTGCCATCGCAACTCCAAAGAAGGAAGATGTCGCTGCTGGAGCTGTCGCACTGCACCGCATCAGGAGAAGAATCTCGCAACGAGGTCGGAGCGTGTCGCCGTCGCTGTGCCTGCCTTCACAACTCCGAAGGAGGGTGTCGTCGCTGGAACTGTCTTATTGCACCGTATCGACCAAGAGCACCTCGCATTCCCGAGAAGCGCCACCATCGGAGCAGCTGCTGTCGCATCTTGGATGTCGCCGCTGTAGTTGTCGCATCGAGAGGAAGCTTCACGCATTGTGGGAGAAGTGCGTCGCCGCTGGAGCTATTGCCGTTGCATCGTAAGGGTGTCGCCACTGCAGTCCATGCACCGAACCGAGAACTTCTTGCATCCCCAAGAAGGGTGCCACATCTGGAAGATCTTCACGTCTTTATTTCTTTGCACCTGACTTAGCTGCATTTCTCATCGCTGCAACATTGCTTCTCATGGAAGCACAACGCAACTTAAGGTACATTGACGCAGAGTGTCGCATCTAAGAACTGAACTGAGCTAAGCTTAAATCTACCATCTTAAAGTAATCATAGTGTGTATTTTTGTCTTTTAGGGTCTTGTGGTAACTCTATATAAAGTCTACTTATTTTTTATATAAACCCTGTGTGGTGTCCATTTCTAGTGTTGCCACTGGGTTACTGTATGTGGTCACAACTGCTTAACTTACAATGCCTCTGAACTAAGCCTTGACTGCTCACGCCACGTAGCATAGACGGTGAGCAGGGGTTATTTTAGGAGTATAATCCCCTTGTCCTGACTAGAGGAGAGCGTCCCTATTTGTCACAAGTACCTACCTGTACCAACTAGAGACCCCCAAATCTAACATTGGCAGTCAGCGGTGAGGATTCTGGATTTGCATTTGTGACTCATGTACAGTGACTGGTGAACACTACTTAGTGAGTGCAGACCATAGCGATACCACATACTTTTTGGTAGATTCCTTTTTTATTTTTTTTTGCCTATTTTTGAAAGATGCCTAATTCAGTAGAGAGAGCAGAATCTGTAGCCTCCCTTAAGTATGAATGGGAAGAAGAGAGGCTGGAATGCTACACAGTGAAGCAGATGAAGTACTTTTGCAAGAAATTCAATGTTTCCACTTCTGGATTTAAAGTGAAGGAAGAATTCTACAAGGCGCTGAGGGCCTGGGTAGAATTCAGGGAAACTCCTATGATTGAGGATGATGATGATGCAGAAATACAACAGGAAGAGCCATTGGGCTCAAGAGGAAGGAAGGCACCTTCCTCTGTAGGTAGCATTGGCTCTAACAAAGTCTGTCTCCAGATGACTTGGAGGACAGAGAGAGATCAAGAAGGCATGGAATGGACATCACCAAGTTCAAGTTGAAAAGGCAGCTAGAAATAGAAAAAAGGTAAAGAAAAAACAGTTTGAATATGAAAAGGTTTTGAGGGAGCTCGAGTTTAGAATGTACTCCCTCTGGTAGCAGCATGCCGTCTGTACATTCAGAAAGTAGAGTGGATATTCCTAAGGATGTGGTGAAAGAGTTTTACAAAAATGATGATATTAGTCAGTGGTTCAGAGCCTATGAGGTAGCCATGTCTTCTCACTGGGTCCCTGAGAGAGATTGGGGAGCGGGGTTGTGGGGAAGGTTCCTTAGTGAGGGGTGGGATACATTGTTAGACCGGCCTTCTAAAGTCCACAATTCATACAGCCACATGAAAGATGCATTGATGTCTAGATATGGTTTGACACCTGAGCTCTATAGGCAGAGGTTCAGGAAATGCAAAAAGTTAGAAAACAATACTTGAGGTTGAATATGTGACTTTCTTTTGCAGAGCATTGGATAGTTGGGTAAAGGGCAGCAAGGTTAATGATTTTCAAGTTCTCTTTGATTTGATTGCATGGGAGCACTGGTCTGAAAATTGTTTTCCAGAGCTGCACCAGCATCTGATAGATAGCAAGCTGACTAACCCTAGGAAGCTTGCTGAGGAGGCGGACCGCTGGGTGAGTACCAGGGTCCACAAGGGTCACATGGGAGACTCAGCCAAAAGTGGGCAGGGTCCCCAGTAGAAGAGTGGGGGGGACAAGGGTAAACAGAAAGAGTTCCGCAAAGGGCCCCAAAGTAGTCCCCAAAGGAACCCCGTGAAAGGTTTCCAGCCTCTCCCTGAGAGAAAGCAAGGGGCCCGACAGGTAGTCCTGTTCTCCAGGGGGTCCTGAAATGTTACAAGTGTGGTGACCTGGGTCATAAGGTGTATTATACCAGGTGCCGCCTGTTTGGTAAACAAGCACCCACTGGTGCTCCGCCCCAGCAGATGGCTAGTGTAGCCTTGGGGGAGGAGACAGTGAGATGGTCTCAGAGGCTCAGCTGCCCAGGAACACTAAAAAATATGGGCAGCGAGTGACTGTCAATGGCCAAAAGGTGGAGGCTCTTAGAGATACAGGAGCCAGTGTGACAGCTGTCAGGTGTCACCTGGTGTCTCAAGAGCAGATTGTCCCTCATGCATTTTGCCGAGTTGTTAACGCTGACAAAACAGAGAGTCATTGTCCAATGGCTCAGGTTCCCTTTGAGTGGAGGGGGGGGTCCTCTGGTACTCTTCAGGTAGCTGTGAGGCCCGTCCTCCCTGTTGACTGTTTGTTAGGAAATGGTTTGGAGAGCTCCCCTTGGGAAAAGGTGGAGAAAACAACTCACTTGAAGATGGTTGGACTGCCTGACTGGGCATGCGTGACCACCCGTTAATGTCAGCCTTTAGGGGTTCTCAAGAGGACCTGGAGCCTGAGAGGGAGGCCCAGGACCCTGCCGAAGAGAGATGTGGCGAGGGGCGCAGGAAACCAGCCCTCAAAATTCCCACTGCCCAGATTCCCACTGCCCAGGAGGAGGTAGACCCCGAAGGGGATGCCCTGGAGCCTACCGGGGAACAAGTAGCTGAACAGGGGGACCTGCCTGAGCTGACCCATTGGCAGCAAGAAGGAGGCCCCTCCAGGGAGGAATTTTGCAAGGGACAGAGAGAGTGCCCTTCTCTTGTGGGCTTGCGGCAACAGGCTGCAAGCCAGGTATCAGGTGATCAGTCAGGGTCACACTTGATTTACTGGGAGAATGGTCTCCTGTATAGTGAGCCTAAGGTTGCTGAACCTGGGTCAGCCTGTGTGCTGGTGGTACCCTAGAAGTTCAGAGCCTTCCTGCTGGGACAGGCTCATGATGTGCCGTTAGCAGGACATTTGGGGCAGGACTAGACCTTTGAAAGGCTTGTCACCCACTTTCATTGGCCCCAAATGCGCAAGAGTTCTGATACTCATTGCAGGACTTGTCAGACTTGCCAGGCAAGTGGAAAGAGTGGGAGGACGCACAAGGCTCCTCTCCGCATTCCCTGTGTTCAGTACCCGCTTTTGAGGGGGTGGGGATTGACATTGTGGGGCCACTGGTCCCCAAGACAGCCATGGGCAACAGGTTCATCCTGGTCTTGGTGGACCATGCCACCCGGTACCCAGAAGCCATACCTCTGAGGACAGTGACGGTCCCTGTGGTGAGACGAGCACTGATGGGAATTTTCTCCCGAGTGGCATTCCCTCGCGAGGTAGTGTCTGACCGGGTCACCAACTTCATTTCCAAGTATATGAAGTCCCTGTGGCAAGAGTGTGGTGTAACCTACAAGTTCACCACTCCTTACCACCCGCAAGGAAATGGGTTGGTTGAAAGATTCAACCGGACCCTAAAGGGCATGATAATGGGTCTTGAGGAACCCATGAGGCGTAAGTGGGATGTCCTCTCACCGTGACTACTGTTTGCATACCGTGAGGTGCCACAGAAATCTCTAGGGTTCAGTCCCTTTGAGCTTCTCTATGGACACCCAGTCAGAGGACCTCTGAATTTGATTAAAGAAGGCTGGGAGCAATCTCCCAGGAAACCTCCCCAGTATGTATATAGCTACATGCTGGCCTTCAGGAACCAAACTAGGCGTTTCAGGCAACTCGCTGAGGCGAATCTGGAAGCCAGCCAGGAGGAGTTGAAGCGCTGGTATGACCAGAATGCCACTCTGGTAGAGCTGCAACTTGGCCAGAAAGTGTGGGTCCTGGCCCCAATAGAGCACTGCACGCTCCAAGATAAGTGGACCGGACCATTTGAAGTTGTGGAGTGCAAGAGTCCAGTTACCTACTTGGTGGACTTGCGGTCTCCTAGGAACTCCTTGAGGGTCCTCCATGTCAAGCGCCTTAAGCCCCACTTAGAGAGGTCTGAAGGGGGCATGCTCTTGGCAATAGATGCTGGGATGGAGGAGGAGACTGAGCCTCTTCCTGACCTCCTGTCAGCGTCAGAGCAAGATGAGTCAGTGGATGGTGTTAACCTCTCTTCCACCCTGACCCATGAGCAACAGAATGACTGCCGCCAGTTGCTGGGACAGTTTTCTGATCTGTTCTCCCTGGCGTCACAGATTGGTGCGTCCATGATGTGGACACAGAAGCCAGCTTACCTGTGAAGCACAAGTCTTACAGGGTAACTGACAGGGTGAGGGTTTGCATTAAAGAGGAGGTCTCAAAGATGCTTGCACTTGGGGTGATTGAGTCTTCTAGCAGTCCTTGGGCCAGCTCAGTGGTCTTGGTCCTGAAGGCTGCAGCGCCGGGTGTTGCCCAACATTTTGTACTTCTTTAATTTTGTGACAAGCCAATAGAATCATTTTTCACGTAATACAAATGATTGAAGATACCATGTTTCTTATGTTTTCATTTCAAATGAAGTACTTATAAAAGGCATAACAAATTATTTAAATATTTGAAATAATTCCTCAAGGAGTGTCTATCTATTTAATTTATGTTACCCAGTTCCTTGGGGATTACTGGGTTGCCCTGTTTCTTGTGAGTACACCCGAACTCCGGTTTTGTGTGGACTACAGAGGGCTCAATTCAGTCACGAATACTGACATGCACCCCACCCCCAGAGCTGATGAGCTCATAGATCAGCTAGGACAGGGGTCTCCAACTGGTCGATCGTGAGCTACCGGTAGCTCGCCATCAGCCTACCAGTAGCTTGCGGTCCGATGACCACTTTAGTACCCTATCACTGTCATTATGTCTTTTTTAGGCCTTTTTGGCATCTTGTCTGTTCTTTTCGGTGTTTCTTCCGGTATCACGCTGCTGCTTTTGGCTATTAAGTTAGCAGGGGCGGGGAGAAGTGGGTGATGTCGACCCGGCAGAAGCAGGGTTAGTTTGCAGCTCTACAGGGACCTACAATGCACAATTTGTACATCGCTGCGGCCTTGGGGCTGGCTGCGTGATTCCAGCAATCAAATGGAGACTCACTCAGCCTTGCTGCGGCCTCCTTAATACCACGTGGCCTGTCACAGCATGAGCATCACCGAGCAGTGCCCTCATGAATCAGAGGGTCGGTTCTTTGCTTTTATTTCTGGCAAGGCGCGCCTGACCAACCCCCATGACCATGCAGAGTGTCTGGACAATGTCGATAATAGCTTAAATTTGTCATTCCTGGTGCCAGCCGCTGCTAGGCTCAAGTAGCACCTTTTAACCATGTAGGAGGCAGAGGAGGTCATGCTCCTTGGTGCCGGATGTACTCGGCATCGGAAAATGTGTGTTTTATTTCTGGAGCC
Source organism: Lissotriton vulgaris (assembly GCF_964263255.1). NCBI lineage: Eukaryota > Metazoa > Chordata > Amphibia > Caudata > Salamandridae > Lissotriton > Lissotriton vulgaris. The sequence continues at coordinate 48,510 of NW_028252804.1, read as the reverse complement.
ACCCCACCCCAAGCACTAGCAGAGAATGATTGCCGCCCAGTGAAAACAGGAGGAGCACTGACCTGAGACTTCCTGCGGGGGATGGAGGGTGCATAGGGCACACTGTCGCCCCAGATTGCATAGAGAGGGCCCTCTCCTGACAGGCCCGTATGTTGGAGAGGCTGGGGCACACACCTGTTGTCTAATCACGCTGTTCCCACCATCGCTGATCTGTCTTTAAAAAGACTGCTGCTGTTTAAAAGACTCCTTTGCAGCCTCTGTAGACCAGCATTGCAAGCAGCATGCAGTCCGTGCACTCTGCTGAGCCCCAGGCTCAGTCAAGAGAGAAGTCTGCATTTTTGCCTAGCATGACGCCAGCAGCTGAGCGCCAGCATTGACTGAGGCCACAGAGCGACGAGTGATGCCTGCAGCCTGCAGTGTCCTTGACATGCTACCACTCCACCTGCAGGTGCATGCCCCCTTCAGAGAGAGCGCCTCTGCCCATGTTGTACGTGTGATGCCAGCATATTAGCACTGCAACCACCAGCAGTAAAACCACCTAATGGTAAGTATACTCTACATTAAATAATCATCTGGGTGCACTTTGTGGAGAGCCAAATAGATAAGTTTAAAATACCTTGGTGCAGCCTACATGTGTTATCGTTTTTGATTTATGCTTGGCCTGAGGTTGCTGTGTAGTATTGCTTAGAGAGGCATCTGTATCTGTATAAATTAAACCACAGAGAGTAAAGTATGCATCTCACCCTTAATTTATCCTATATTTAAGAAAAAAAAGAAAATAGACAGTGACGCCTTCTACTAATGTTCACATTTTGAGTGGTTACTTTTTAAGTCTATGACCAAACTGCTTTATTTTGACACTAAATAAAAAATATGCTTTTCTCTTTAAAGGGCGAGCCTATAAGTGAAGTTATTTGAAGTAATTTTTCGAGGCCTGCTTTGTTTTAAGGTCAGACACTGTGGCTCGTGACCTTCCATTTGAGAAGTTTTATATCTGTTTCAAAACTGTTCATGTCTCAGAAGTGGGCAATTTGTGATATTTGTTTCCATGGATATTATACTTAAATGTCATACATAAGCAGCCTGAAAACTCGACAGCTGTGAAGTTGTTTCTGGCCACAAACCGGCCCCAGGAACATCATTTTACATTTCTTTTCATTAAAATGTAATGAAATGATGAGAGACAGGTATAATAACTTCCTGGCTTCGGTTTGTGCCTAGGGACAACTTGCAAGAGGTACCTTAATTTAAAAAAAATCCCTGAAGAAAACTGCTTAAATTAAATGAAATAATGGGAGAAATTTTAAATCAAGTTTTAATTTTATGGTACAATGCGCATAAGGCTCAACACCTCACTTTTTTAAATGTATCCCATTTGAAAAAAGTACCTAACCCCTGCAGTGGCTATATTTTTCTGAGGTCATTGAACAAGGAAAGCAGAAACATGAATCAAGCTTAGGTGTATGACCCCTTCCTTGCACTAGCACAGGTTTTAAAATATTGCAAATTAAGACACAAAAGTCATACAAAAATGGTATCCATTAAAAAATGACCTTCTTTTATTTCTCTAACATGGAGAAGCATCTCAACGAGTTTTTAAACATGAAACAGTCATGGACTGCCACCGTCCCTTGTGTTATGACAATGCTATATCAATGTACTAAGAGGCAAGTCAAGTGTAACAGCTTTATATCCTCTTGGGTGAGATTTTTGCACAGTGCACACCATGACCTCAAGCATTTCAATTTACAGTTATGTGTGATAATAAAGAAAAAGAAGGCACGATGTAATAAAATAGTTGTATCGCAGCATTTATATTTAGAGCGTATTACCCCTTTGTGGGGCACTGAGGTACTTGCATACATGGCCAGCAAGCTATGCCATGAAGGATGTGTGGTTGGTATGGTGTTGTCATTGTCTTGCGATCCTGTGTGGCAGCGTTTTGGTGTCATACGTGATGATCACCAAAGTACCTTTACTGTGTTATTGGACAGAGCAGTATAGTGGATGACCAGGTATGAGAGACAGACATTCAGTTTATGGCTTTCAACATGCTGGTAGCTTTACACAGCTCTGCAAGTCCCTATAATTTTATAATTGTAGTGTGCTAAGCTGGTGACTGCAGAGGCCAGGATGACATAATCTGTTGAAGAGGGAAGCTAGAATAGGTTTTCTGGTTTCATGTTGTGCATTGCATATACTAAATGGGTAGCTCTTTCTCTGTAGTGGCCCTTTACTCAATGAAGCTGTGCGAAGGGGGACTCTAGGAACAATTCGCGAGTTGCTCGGCCTTTAGTAGCTCACGTCGATTTTCACTGATCAGAAGTAGCTCTCACTACAGAAAAGGTTGAAGACCCCTGGGCTAGGGGCTGCACGGTACCTCAGCACGTTTGACTTAACGTCTGGGTACTGGCAGATCACCTTAACTGATGGGGCAAAGGAGAGGCCAAAGTTTTTATTGGCTAGGCGCACTGCTGGTATTTGAGGTTAATAATAGGTTTTGTAAAACTTTTTTGTAAAAGTTATCAAAAAATTGGGCACACCTTCAGAAAAAAGACAGACTCCTAGTAAGCTGATGTATAATCAGCTTATTTCATCACTGATGTCGTTTTCAATTGTTTTAGTAGGAATAGTTAATATGAATTGGTAATTCCGAACACTTCATTGTTTTCCGAATGAATTTTTTCAAATGAATTTTTACCATGCTCCAATGCATTTCGTTTGTTTTAGAAAAAGAGACACAAAGGATCAATATGTACAGTGTTACCACACTAACACAGTAAATATAGTAAATAAATGCAAGAAACCAGGGTTTTATATTGTCTGAAGATTATTATTTGTTTTCAAGACAAAGGAAATTTTTATAAAAAGAAGAAAACATTCTTAAAAAGTAGGGTACATATACAGATATTGATTAGATATACAAGGTATTGGTTATTTCCTCCTTTGATATATCTAAACACAAAGTCCAGGCTGCTAACACAAAATAACACAATGATTTCAACTAAAGATCAGAAGAAAATCAAAGATGATATAATGGATCTTATGCAGAGCTGGACTAGATAGTCGACGTTTCGGTCTTTTAAGGAATTTTTCATAAGACCATCATCAGGACAGAGCAATTCTACATACAGTAGATGACCCTCTGTGAAAGAAATAACATTATGTTACAGTATATTCAATCCTGGTTACAAAACTGTACAAAGTTCATTTCGGACAATCTATATTTATTTACATTAATTTGAGTCTTTTACTAAGTTTCTAAAAAAGTCGGTGTGGCGACTAGAAAACATAAGTAGAACAAATTAATTGTCTATCCTTAAGTCAAAATCAGAATTGTTGAATCAATAGTAATGAAAACTCACTTTTACTCAAATAGAGATAAGTCTTTTCTCTAGTAAAGACGACAACAGCACTTCCAGTTAATTTGTTGGTGAAGGGCAAAGAAATGCATCCTTTTGTGCCAGAGATTACTGTAAAGAAAAGGGGAAGCAAACCACAATATATCTACCCCCTGTAGTTTTAAAACATGCATTGCCGTAGATTATCGGAACAAAAGGGCAGTTTATTGATTTACCTCGTGTTATATGCGGAAGTGATATCAAGTGTTCAACAGGGTATCCAATATTCGCTGATCGTTATGGGGACAACCATACAGTTCTGATTGGATGAAAAGATATGCATTTTTAGACTTGCCATATATTGATATTTACAAGTGCAGTCTTTTTAGTTTTTAGTTTTATCATATTTAAAACGGGACTCAGATATATTGGGCCCAATATGTGAGAGAATTTTTTCAAGTATCAATTTGACATAACAATTTCATAGCTAGAATTTTATTGTTATTTTTGTAGGCAACCCGAAGATGATTGGGTTGGTAAACTGGTCGGTTGCATTCATATAGGATCGTATTCCTAGTTTCCCGACTAAGCGGCCAGTAAAGTTGCTTGCATACTAGTTCAAAACTCACAAACCGTTTTGATAAGTTGCTTTGTGTTGTAGTAGCCGATGGTTGATTTGGTTGCTAACATATTTTAAGCGCCATCTTGTCACGATTGGTTAAAAGGATACTTATATATACATGCTATGCATAGTTATGGCAATTCGTCCCTCATCGGTATTTAGCTAAGTGCATAGGGCTCTATAATCTCATAAACCAATAGGTTTCACTATATTATAGCATCAGAGACGAGATTATAGGCCACAATAGTTAAATTAACGAAAGAGCAAAATTAACGGGATTTAAACAATTTCAGCGGTGGAAGCGAAAACGTTTCAAACTATTCCTTCAAGTTACTTACTTCACAACGGTGAGAAAGGAATCTCAATCGTAAACACGCCGGACCGCAAGTGAATTGGGTTAAGGCTTGTAACAATGTTGCCATATTGAGGCTTGTTTTTAAAGCGTGATGCACGTCAAGATATTACGAAATCGCGCGAGATTACGCAACGGAGAAAGTCGCTGCGGAATTCAATGCGAGCGAGGCGGCCATTTTAGCCTGTGCACCTTTTAACAACAATTGCATAGATCAGCCGTTCCATATGGATTTTAGTTTACCGATGGAAATATCATTTGGTCATTTATAATATGAGTCGATATTGCGTGATTGTTATAATATTCTGCAATTAAAAAGCAAAGTTAAATGTCAAGGTGCTGTTGCCTAAAAAGAGGCGCTCACAATCTACACAATTACTGTATAAAGTATGCAGTATTTACATTTTCATAGTGGTCACAGTTAACCAAAGGTCTATTTGTTGATGATTAGTACATCTTTTTGATCAATACATGTCTTTTTACTCAATATGTATAAAAATACACAAATACAGAAATGTAATTCCAATAGGTTATGGCTTCCTTCGAGATTATTGCACATCAAACAATATTTTCAAGGAAAAACATAAAATTGCAGAAAGTACAGGCAGTTATATAGTAATAACTTCTAAGTCAGACATGCAAGAGTATGCCACTCGGTACAGTAATTTAATCAGTTTTTTACACTATTTGCAACTTCAATCCAGCGGTTTTCCTTGATGATCAGGATTTTATCACAGTTTTTTTGTCTGATGGAAGGTTTAACTACATCGATAACCCACCAAGTCATTTCTTTTTCAGAGTGTTTTGCAAGAGAGTAGTGATCTACTAATGGGGCATTTTCTACTGTGCGGCGAATACGTGACTGATGTTGCAGAATTCTCTGCTTTATCATCTGGGTTGTTTTGCCGATATACAGTTGTCCACATGGACATTAAATGCAGTAAATTATGTTGCTAGTTCTGCAATTGGAGAAATGTTTGATAGTGAATTTACGGTCATTGATTTCAAAACTTTTGATATTCATGATATTATTGCATGCCATACAGTTGTTACATTTGTAATGGCCTTGTACAGGGGACAGCTGTTTCATGTTGTCAACAGTGTTGACATCCTGCTTTCATAGGCATGTACCAGGCGGTCTCTCAGATTAGGCCCTCGTTTAAACGCGAACATTGGTTTCTCTTTTAGTTCGGGTAGTTCTTTCAAAAGAGGCCAACTTTTCGTTACAATTCTTTTTAGCTGTTGGCTGAATGTGCCAAATGTTGTCACACAAACCAATGGTGCCTGGTTGTTCTTTGGTTTAGTCTGGAGTAGTGCTTCTCGATCATTGTACCATGCACGCTTCATGGAGTTCTTAAGGAGCTTATTTGGGTAACCTCTGTCAAGTAGCTTGGTTTTCAAAATTTTTGCCTCATGAAAATAATCTGACCGTTTGAAACAGTTTCTACGCAACCTTAGAAACTGTCCAAAAGGTAGACCGTCACGTAAAGATTTAGCGTGGTGACTGTTATATTTCAAAAGGGTATTGCGTGTAGTTGGTTTTGTATACAAAGTTGTATAGATAGTATGGTCGTCATTCACTTTGATGGTTAAGTCCAGAAAATTCATTTCATGTGCATTGAAATCCAGAGTAAATTGTAAGTGTGGATTTCTTTTATTCAACGATTCATGGAATTGTATCAATAGTTCCTGGTTTCCCTTCCATATGAGGAAGACATCATCTATATATCTTAGCCAACATGATATGTTGGCCAAGAACGGATTCAAATTATCATAGATGAATTTTCTTTCAAAGTTGTTAACATAGATGTTGGCTATGTTGGGGGCATAAACTGCCCCCATTGCCACACCTTTTAACTGTTGGTAAAACTTTTTTTCAAAGAGAAAAAAGTTCTGGCACATCGAGATTTTAATACACTCCACTATAAATTCGCTAGGGACAGTATGTGGTCTCTCACGGCTGTCTAAAAGATCTTTGATAAGTGTGAGAACCTCATCTTGTGGAATATTCGTGTATAGACTAGTAATGTCCATAGTTACTAAATATTCCTGATCTGGGTTGTAGTCATGATTTTCTAGTCTGGTTATTACAGTGGTTGTGGAAAGGGGCGACCACTCGGTCCCCCCGAACGTATGGTTGGGTGCCCCGATCCTCCCGGGAAACCATTTTGGGCGGGGGGCGTGTCTCGGCTGGTAAGCCCGAAGCGGCGTAGCCGGGGCGCGCCTTTTCCCGCCCAGGAGGGGTTGTCCTAGACACCTACACCGATGGCCACGCCCAGTAGGCGTACCTGGGGAGGGTACACGCCCCCCCCGAAGAAGAATAAAGAGAGCGGAAATCCGAAGAAGCGTCCTCTTGTTCTTGTGCTTGGAAGGCTGCACCCACTCGTTGCTCGTGAGCCCTCGACGGAACAAGGAGCAATTTTGAGAACTTGTAATTCTTGTGTTTCTCTTTCAGTGACTTTACAGCGAAGGATCCGGGACTGTGTTGATCGACTCGGAGTGAATAATCGAAACCATGTCCGGCAAGAAGGCGGGAAAGGGTTCCGAGACAGACAAGATGCTTCGCATGTTGGTAAACAGATTGACGAGAATGGAACGAAGCATCGGACAAGTCCCAGCGCTTGGTCGTGATTTGGCGGGGGTCAAGAAGCAACTGGCCGCAATGAACAAGCCTGGTAACCCGAAGAAGGTAATAGGCCCGGCATTGCCGGGAGTCATCCCCGAGGGTAGAGGGAAACGGGTCAAGAGGAGGGCGGTTGCGGAGGAGGTTCCTGTCCCCGATGTCCCCCCGGTCATCCCTTCCATTCCAGCTGATGTCCCAGTGCCAACCCCAGACGCGGGTCAACCGATTCCGGTTGTGATTACGCCCGCTAACGATGGGGATATGCCTCCTGAATTGGCCACCCAGTTGGCCGCATGGCTCAATAAGAAGGCAGGGGGTGCTACGGCGCTCGGCGACACGGCCGAAGAGGCCAAATTACTAATCCAGCAGTTGCGGCAGTCGCGAGATGCCGCGAAGGCGAATCTCCCTCTTGTTTCCCCACAGGTGACACCGGAAGGACCGGCAGCTGGTGGCGAGAAAACGGCGGGAACAACGACCGAACCGGGTAAGCTCGCTTTGCCAGTGGCGGGGGAGGGCTCATTGCCCTCAAGGCGGGAGAGAGTGGTTCAACATATCCCGATGGCCACGAAAGAATTGATATGGGCGGACAAGTATGTCAATATGTTTTCATTGTTGACTGACCATCGCGAGATGGAATATGCTAAAACACAGAAAGATTTGTGGCACCCGAGCTTCTGGCGCGCCAAGATGGCGGAGTTCAGGGTGGAAGAGACGATAACGAATTGGGCGAAGGCTTTTGCAATGTTTACTGCGCTTATTGGTGAACGTAAGCCCGAGGTATTGACCGAACTGTCGTGTTATCAGGCACGTATAATGGATTTTTATGAGATGTATGAGGGGGACGAATGGAAAGGTTACGAGTACGACATGAAATTTCGTAAAGCGAAATGAGGAAATATAAATTTTATGGTCAAGTAATGTTCCCTAGCGTGTACCCCACCGTCTCCATGTACCAGCTTAAAGTGCATGTAACTTCCCTCCTGTGCCAGCTATGAAGACGCAAATACATTTGCGTCCACCGTTAACATGTCCTCTTTCAGACCCACCCTGAATGGGTTGAATATTCCGTTTCCAAGTATGCCTTGCCAACGTCTTTTTATGGTGTACTCTACACGTTTTTCAGCTCTGGCAAACTAGGCCCTGAATTCCGCCATCGAGCCTTTTCTCCTCTGCTTTTTGACTCTGAAAGCCTCAGCCCAGGCTGTCTCTGTACTCGTGACCTCTGTCTTACTCTCTGTGCGGCCCATGGCGCTTAGCTCAGCCTGCTGCCTGCCAAGACTGTATTCAACCTTCGAATTATCTGTTCCGCTCCTCGAAACTGCATTCCTGCCTACTAGTTTAAGTAAACATCCCCCCAGCTGCAGAGCGAAGGGCCCGGCCTCACTGTCTCCATACAAGTAGTTCATAGCCTCTGTTACCATGGAAGGCCCATGCCCCTCGCATCTCATGCAGACACTTAGGCGCTTATACACGCACTCACAGTCAGTATAGAATAGCTTCTGCCCCAGAGACCTTTCCCTCTAGATAGTATGGTTCCCAAACATCAGATATCAGATATGATAGAAGTACGAGTTGATCTGACATGCCAGACTTCTGTCTCTTTTCCGCCAGTGTAAATGTCAAGTCCCCTGCAACCGTCTGTTTCACGTCAATCATACGTCATGCAGCTGCGCGCGCATCCATGCTTCAGATTTCTGCTGACATTACAAAATTCTGCTTTGTTGCCACCCACTGTGACACCTATCTGTGACGTTTCTAGTACACACCTCCATGTGCACGCCCAGTTCACGCCTTCTAATTACGTACCACTATCACATGGATGCTGTTATCTTGTTTCTCTCAGCTGTTACGCCTACTACATTGGTTTCTTTAATGCAAGTCAAGTATATAAGCTATGTATTGTCAATAAAATATTGCTCTATCCCTTCCTGAACCCCTGTGGTTGCAGGAACATGATATCCAGGTCATGACCATTCCTTTTTAAGGAATAAAACCCCTAAGAACTCTAACACCACGGACTCTGCCTCTTTCTTTCCGATTGAGTTATTATTGATTAAGTACTTACCTGCCTAGAAATTAAGACGGTAAATCAAATATTTACCACATTATTTTGGCGCCCGAACAGGGACCCCTCCCCCACCCCACGCGCCGGTTGGTGCGTTGCAAGCTCTGTCCCCTGCCATCAGTTAGACGGAAACTACGCGTATTGGCAGGATTTCCTGTATCTCCCTCTGGCCCACGGAGGTGACGAAGACTGCGATCAGCACCCAGACGAGGCGGTGAGGAGTGCGGAGGATCCCGACCAGAGCCTAGCCGAAAGAAGCAAGGTCCGAGGTGTCAAGAGGCCCACCAGTCTCCGAAGTATCCACGAGTCGAGTCGAGTCCAGTCCGGTCCAGTCGAGTTTTCCGAGGCCTTCTGTTTCCGTGCTTCCCGGTGAGTACCATTGCTGGGACGTATCAAGACGGGTTTGGGTACACAAACGCGGTCTGCACTGTTTTAGACAGTGTATCTGTACTGTTTAGCAGTATATCCGTTATTTCAAGTTTAGGCACTGTTCTCAGCAGTGTATCTGTGCTGTTTAGCAGTACATCTGATATAGGGGGTAGTCATATATGTTTCAAATGTTTTCCATGTGATTAATGTCGTGGTATGAGTGTGACTGTTTTAATGTGCATTATTGTGTTCTTGTATAATTAGCTGTATTCAGTATTAAGTAGCAAGGATTGAGCATTCAGTATTAAGTAAACAAGATGCCGTTTTTCAACAAGTTAAAGCAGATAGGAACTAGGAAAGGGATACTAGAGGAAGAGATTCCTATCCCCCCTAGGGACACTCCTGGAAATTTTATGTACCACAAGCATGGCTTAGATGCCATATTGTATCTAGATTTATGGGCCGATTATACTAAGCATCTAGACGAAAGACATAGGTGGCCTGTTACCGGAACATGGGATGCCGAGTGCATCATGAAAGTAGAAGAAGCACTATGGAAAAAGAAAGCCAGACAATCTCAGAAAGACGCCATAGAATTTTGGCGTAAAGAACCACATAAGCGTGCTGAAAAAGCACTCCGTAGAGAAGACAGACTTAAAGAATCAGATAAGGCCCGGGAAAACGAATTAGTTACTGAAGGGACCCGAGTAAAATCAGAGCAAATAGACCGTGCACAAAATAATCTCGTGAATGGCATGTATCTAGTGGCCGAGGGTTCGCCTGAGGTCACTTCAGGGATACCGACAAATCTGCCGCCACCACTGATTCCAACTAAAGTAAATCACAGAACTACTAAAGACATATTCCTGAATTCCTATCTAGAGGATGGAGTACCCGCTTACACCAATCCGCCAGTCCGCGTCCCGCCTACCGACGGTGACGGAGGTGGCAACCCGCCTCCAGACCCTACCCCGCCATTACTGCAATCAGGTTTCCCCGTTCGACAGTCCTCCGTTCCTGCACCTCCACCACTTCCCGCACCTAAGATTGATATACCGAAACCTGATCCTACTAAAAGACAAGTTCAAGTACACATACAGACTCCACAGAGAGATAATGTCCAAGCTTCCGCCTCAGGAGGTGCGACCGGGGGTTACCGGACCCCACCAGCAACACACAGATTACACCTAAGGGACATACAGAATCCGTTCACGTTCCAATCCCCCCGTCTCGACATGCTCAAAGAACCGCTTCCAGTTTGCAGATACGATCCAGTACCCGGCAAAGACGATAGGATGTTGATAGCATCACTACGATTGCGACAAGCTACAGATTACCTAATATTATTCTCAGGAATGAAAGAGCACTTAGATAGAATATACCATTTTGTCCAGACTGGGGAAGACCCTGAAAGTATTAAAGAGGCCATGGCACATCAGAAAGTTGACACTCAAGCATATATATTACGTTTTTTCATAAATTGTCTAATAAGAGAACGAGAAAGGCCTGAGACAGAACAGGATGAAATAGAGGCACTCAACAAGTGGGGTCAAAATATATCCGAAGGAAAACATGATAAAGGGGGTTGCATAGCCAGTATGTACAAGAGAATAAGAAAAGCAGTGATAGAAATACACGAAAAAGAGAAAGAAAAAGCTTCCTCCGAGGAGGAGGAAGAATCTGAAGAACAAGAAAAGACTACAGACACGATAGCGTATGTAGGTAAGGGAACTTACCTTAGGAAAGGCATTCGTCCGGAAAGCAAGAGAGTTTTTCTCTCTGGCATAACAAAACCGAATTCTCCGGAACATCCGTTCCAAGAGACTGATAAAAGGCTTCGAGAACGAATGGGGTACCATGTACTCAATTCTATGGATGAACAAGAACTAGCCCGGTCAGCAGTACTATGGGCTGACAATCCGAACATATATAATGATGACACAGTAGCGCAGACATTTCTGAACCTCTCCCCAGACGAACAGAAATTAGCAGGTGTATACATGATTCAGCACCTTCTCATGTTATACAGAAACCAACATTCTGATCCAGGTCCCTTACACGATACATTAGAAGCATTACTCATGGACAGATGGAGAGGTCTAAGTACCAAGTTAATACAAACAATTCTAGAACAAAGACATAGATATAACACTTTCTTAAGTACAGAATATGTTCCCGCTCCGCCCCCAGAAAGAAAAATGTATCATATGGAGCGTCTGCATGGCATTGAAAGTCAGAACCCCTTACGAGAAGTGCATCCAGTTATGGGAACCGATAATAACCTGAAACGTGTGTATGTACACACGCCTCTGACCAAGTTAGAACTATTGGAAATGAAGAAACTAGTACCCTGTCATGATAAAGACCCTGCAGGTTTTCACAGAGAACTTAAAGATATGTTACTAATGGGAGATTACACATATGAAGATATCATGAAAATGTTAAAGGTACTGCGCCCACGGGCATCTACGAGAAACTCAAGGAAAAAGAGTGGGAGGTGGGAGACAAAAAGATTGTATGGGCAGAAATAGAAGACGAGGAAGAAAAACGTACCCCAGGGCTAGGCCTTGGGGAGAAAACTAAAGCATTATCAGGTTTAATAGTACAGGTTCTGCCAAGATTACTGACAACTAGAAAGGAAGATTGGGACGCAATTTCGGCCTGTAAACAGAAGCAAGATGAAGATACTAGCGACTTTTATTCAAGATTCGAGAAATGTTTCATTATTAATAGTGGTCTTAAACTAAGTAGCGAGTCGTACCCGCATCTTTTTGTATCAAAGTTAGTCGAGAATTCCCTGTTAGCAGTTAAAAACCGTGTATACAAGGTTGAGAGTACATGGCAAGCAAATACGCCATCACAGATGCTACAAATGTTACAATACCATCAGAACAGAATCAGAGAAGAACAGGATCATGAACAGAAACGCATGAAAGACACGAAAATGAAAATGTTAGTGGCCCAATCAGTTCCAGCCGACAGCCAGAGAAAGGGTACGACCCAGACAGGTCACGCCGCAGCTCCCGTTAAAGGGACATGCAACTATTGTAAGCAGCCAGGTCACTACGTACATGAATGCCCAGTCCTGAAACATAATATAGCAACAGGCAAAACTAAGGAAAGACCGCATCCACCTAGACAAGACCAGGTCCAGCAACAGACTTCACAGAATACACAGCCTACGCATGTTTCATCTCATACAGCACAGACAGTAACGGTACCACAGCCACAGCCCATTGCCGCGACTCAGCAAGTTTCACAACAGATGTACCAGTATGCCCAATCTGCTTACCCCGATTATCCACGATACACATGAAACAGCCTGGAGAGGGAAGTTGGCTTGCCTCTTATTGAGATTCCTGTAGATCAAGAAGGTCCTTATGTACACAGTCAAGTATTGGGAAAAGACAGAAAGTTTTTAATTGACACAGGGGCAAGCCGCACAACAATCAGCCATGATGAAGTTCCAGGGGCACCCCTCTCAGGCTCACAGAATGTTTCCCTTGGTTTTTCAGGACAGCCTATTGTAAATGAGGTATCAGAACCAGTTCCCCTGGCTGTGGGTCCATTATCACGTGTTACAGACCTATTACTTACAAAATCATGTCCAGAAAATCTGTTAGGAATAAAGACATTGAAGGCTCTAGGAGCAGTGATATGTTGTTCTCCGGAAGGAGTTAGACTCTTTCTGCGAGATTTCAAGGGTCACTATGTATTACGAGAGTTTGATATCAGATTGAAAAATGTACCAGATCACCTGTGGGCACAAGGCCCAACCGATGTAGGCTGCATGCACATTACTCCATACCGTGTTACACTGAAACCAGGTGTTGTTTTACCGAGAATCAGACAATACAAGTTACCGCCTGATGCTGTAGTGGCTTTACTGAAAATCATTGAAGAGCTTATTGCCCAAGGAGTGGTCGTAGAGACCGACTCCAATATCTGTAATTCCCCCATCATTCCGATTCTTAAACGTACTGATCCCCATGCACCGCCAGTATATCGGCTGGTGATTGATTTACGAGAACTGAATAAATGCATAGTTCCACAGTACCCTGTGGTTCCCGACATCTCTTCCCTATTGACAGCTATTGATTCAGAAGCAACGTTCTTTACTGTAATTGACCTCAAGAACGCCTTCTTTAGTGTGCCTATTGATCCAGAGAGCCAATATCTTTTCGGATTCAGTTTAAATGGACGAAGTTTCAAATTTTCACGCGCACCTCAAGGATTCACAGAAAGCCCCAGCATCTATAGTCAAGCACTGAAAAGACAACTAGATTGTATTCAAATGCCAGTTAACACCGCCTTACTGCAATACGTCGATGATCTGTTGATCACCGCACGAAGTGAACCCGAATGTGAACAAGCATCACTGACGGTTCTACACTTTCTGGCCGACAAGGGACACAAGGTGTCTCCTTCGAAGCTACAATTCTGTGTTCAGCAAGTTGTGTACTTGGGTCACTTGCTGTCCAAAGTGGGGAGACAGCTCACTCCTGATCGCATCCAGCTAATTGTAAATATGCCACAACCCCAGACACAAAAGGAAGTGCGGGCCTTTATAGGCCTCACCTCGTACTGTAGACAATGGATTCCTCAGTATGCATTTCTAGCTAAACCACTCATTCAGTTGACAACGCAGGAGGCAGCAACTTCGACTGCCCTTCCGTGGACTCAGGAACATACACAAGCCTTTGAAGAATTAAAGAAAGCTTTATGTCAAGCACCAGTTTTAGCGACACCATGTTACAGCAAACCTTTTACACTTTTTGTTACAGAACGTGATGGTACAGCGTTGTCTGTCCTCAGCCAAGATCAAGCAGGTTCACATAAGCCTTGCGCTTATTTTTCAAGTACATTGGATTCAGTAGCCCAGGCACTCCCTGCGTGCTTAAAGTCAGTAGCAGCAACAGCACTAGCAATCAGACAGAGCGACTCAATTGTTTTAGGACATCAATTAACAGTACAAGTTCCACATTCTGTAGAGGTTCTTTTAAACAGAACTCAGACTCAACACTTGACTATAGCACGACTGACAGGTTATGAATTAACACTATTCCAGCCACACATAGAAATCAGACGCTGTAGCATTCTGAACCCCGCTACATTATTACCTTCAATAATGACAGATCCAGCCCCGCATGATTGTATAGAGATCATTAATGCAGTAACAAAGCCCAGACGAGACTTAACAGATGTTCCATTGACAAATCCAGACCTGACACTTTATGTGGATGGTTCATGTATGAGAACAAGTACAGGAGAATTAGTGGCCGCATATGCAGTGACCACTGAAACTGAAGTCAAAGAAACATATCGTATTGATACACTGTCTGCTCAAGCGGCAGAGCTTATTGCTCTGACCCGAGCCTGTATACTAGCCAAGAACAGAAATGTTAACATATACACAGATTCCCGTTATGCGTTCGGAGTCGTACACGACTTCGGAATGTTGTAGCAAGAACGAGGTTTCTTGACCTCTCACGGTGCCAAGATCCAACATGGTCCCCTCATTCAAGCACTGTTAGAAGCAATACATCTGCCTTCAGGCATATCTGTCATGAAGTGTAAAGCACATACTAAAGTTATAGATTCTGTTTCCCAGGGTAACGACCTGGCAGACCAGACAGCAAAACATACAGCACTGACTCACACTCAGACAACTGACGTGACAAAGACAATAGTACCGACACATTGTATGACAGTTAGGGATCCCGCCCTAGATGTAATCGATATTCAGACACATGCTACTGCAGATGAAATAAAGAAATGGACCGAACTAGGAGGGATCCAGACAGATCAAGGATGGATGACGAAGGGAAAATCTACATGGTTTCTCCCCGACTCTATGGTTCAAGTTATAATCAATACCGCACATAGTCCAGCACATCTAGGAGAGAAAGCGATGTTAGACAGTTTACAGAATCTCTGGTATAACAAACACTTACGAGCAGCAGCAAAACAGAAAGTGCGTACTTGCATGATCTGTTGTCAGTTCAATCCAGGTAAAAGCGTCCCTGTAGAGCAAGGTGGATTTCATCCTCCCGATCACCCTTTTGAAGTCCTCCAGATGGATTATATCCAGATGGACCGTTGTCGAGGATTCAAATATGTCCTCGTAATTGTTTGTGCACTTTCCCGTTGGACCGAAGCATATCCAGTCCCAGATTACACTGCTCCGACCACTGCCAGGCAGCTGGTTCGTGAATTCTTCCCACGGTACGGCTTGCCTCGTGTCGTGTACTCAGATAACGGACAGCCATTCTCATCCGAATTAATGAAGCAGGTTTCCCTTCTGCTAGGGTATCAGTGGAGATTCCATTGTGTCCGACATCCCGAAGCCGCAGGCCTTGTAGAGAGGCATAACCAGACATTAAAGACCCGTCTTGCTAAAGTTTGTAAAGAAAAAGGGGTCGACTGGATAGTCGCCCTGCCAGTTGCACTGTTCTACATGAGGATGGTCGCCCACTCGCGATCAGGACTATCCCCGTATGAAGTGGTTTTTGGCAGACCACCGAATATGTGGGGGACGCCCATACCGAAGAAAATTACCGATGTTGATTGTAATATGCTGACAGATTACCTTGCCTCCTTGATGTCTGCACTCCAATCATGTCGTTCACAGGTTGCCGCAGCCTTTCCTGACAACACAGATGTAAAGCCGCATGATGTCCGTCCAGGAGACCTGGTCCTAATTAGGAACTTCGACAGGAAAAGTCCGCTGGAGCCCCGCTGGAAAGAGCCGAAGACCGTCCTTCTCACAACGAGGACCGCTATAAAAATCGAAGGGAGAAAGGGGTGGATCCATACAAGCCATGTAAAAAAATACAATGAACTAATGCCAGGAAAAGACTCGTTCACCCCTTCCAAAGACTGTATCGAATCTAGTGACTTTAAAATTCCGAAACAAGAGAAAACTCCCCAAGAAGAGTACAGACTGAAACTCCGATCTAGCAAGTCAGACAGTTTAATTGTTTAAGTCCTCCCCTAGGTGAATCGGTTAAATAGTTTCTGACATGTATCCCCTAGATCGAGATAGAGAGAGAGAGAGACAACTCAAGAAACGTACATATTGTAAATCACTCCGTAGTCACTGTATAGTGACATTATTGATTATGTTTTTTCTAAGCCTTCTGATTATTGTTGCTAGTATATTGCTTTCTATATATTACCCTATTTTCAAGCGTGAACAATCTGCTTATAATGACACTGCCGAACATTCCTTTAGTGAATTACCTCCCCAGGAACTTTCTTACAGACTTGCGCTGCGCAACAACACATTCATTAGTATGTTACATCACTCCCATCAGACTCACAACGCTACAAACTGCTGGATATGTGGCCGACTCCCTCCCTACCAGAAATACAAGGGAGTTCTGCCCCTCTTTCCGTACCCGTTCACACACAATGGCTCCTGTGGTGCCTGGTTTAGAATAATTAATTCCGTAGATCCTGATATTGCTGTTTTTAAAGGGAGCTGGGTTTGGGGAAACTTGAACTTAGTTCTGCTTAATGCCTGTTATCCAGACAAGAAGGGACTTCCCATTAGAATAGGAACTGATCTAGAAAATGAAGTATATGGATTAGGTAATTATACAATTAACCTTATGATTCTTACTGTTGAATCAGAAGCCGCTCCAGTTCTCCCTGCTATGTCAGTATTACCAGTCAAAGGTGAATTATGTGTCAGTAAGAAGGGTTCAGTACACTTAGGTCACAGCAAATGTACTACTGTGGTCGAATTCAGTGACCAAGGTAAATCTTCTTTTAGAGCTACTCGTCATTCCTACTTTGTTTGTGGTCATACCGCATACATACGCTTACCTCCAGATTGGGAGTTTTACATTGCATTCCTTCTGCCACCTGTTTTTCTAGCTCCTCCTGATTATCACAGAAATACAAATCTAGTAAAGAATAGACTCCGAAGAGGTCTCCCGATTGTCGACTATACTGAAACGGCATGGGAGCAATACACAGATTTCAATAAAGGATTCTTTTTCTTCACAGGCCCCGTCCAAAATAGTAAGCTAATCCGCAGATTAACTAGAACACTTGAAGCAGTAGTGAATGAAACTGCCTCCGCCCTGGGTAACTTAACAGAGGAGCAGTCCGCCATGCGGGTTGTTGTCCTTCAGAATCGTCTTGTTATTGACGTCATCTTGGCAGACAGAGGCGGAGCTTGTAAGGTCATCGGGTCAAGTTGCTGTGTTTTCATTCCAGAAAACGCGCCAACAGTATATCAAGCCATTACACGTCTTCATAAAATTGCAAATCTGATACATCAGAATCCAGGCACCTGGACTTGGTCCGGTTGGTTCTGGACAACGTTAACCGCTTGGGGATGGAAGATCCTATCCTTCCTAGGCATTGCTCTCGTCATAGTATTCAGTTGTTGCCTGTGCCTACAGTGTGGGCCAGCAATATGTGGACTGTGTGCCACATCGTGCATTGAACATTCCAGTTTTCTCTCAAAACGTGAAAGAAAGAAAGATGAGCAAATGATGTTACAAGAACAGACTGATCGATTCATGAGGATCGATATATCATGAAGGGTCCGTAGGGAACAAGGAGGGAATGAGGAAATATAAATTTTATGGTCAAGTAATGTTCCCTAGCGTGTACCCCACCGTCTCCATGTACCAGCTTAAAGTGCATGTAACTTCCCTCCTGTGCCAGCTATGAAGACGCAAATACATTTGCGTCCACCGTTAACATGTCCTCTTTCAGACCCACCCTGAATGGGTTGAATATTCCGTTTCCAAGTATGCCTTGCCAACGTCTTTTTATGGTGTACTCTACACGTTTTTCAGCTCTGGCAAACTAGGCCCTGAATTCCGCCATCGAGCCTTTTCTCCTCTGCTTTCTGACTCTGAAAGCCTCAGCCCAGGCTGTCTCTGTACTCGTGACCTCTGTCTTACTCTCTGTGCGGCCCATGGCGCTTAGCTCAGCCTGCTGCCTGCCAAGACTGTATTCAACCTTCGAATTATCTGTTCCGCTCCTCGAAACTGCATTCCTGCCTACTAGTTTAAGTAAACATCCCCCCAGCTGCAGAGCGAAGGGCCCGGCCTCACTGTCTCCATACAAGTAATTCATAGCCTCTGTTACCATGGAAGGCCCATGCCCCTCGCATCTCATGCAGACACTTAGGCGCTTATACACGCACTCACAGTCAGTATAGAATAGCTTCTGCCCCAGAGACCTTTCCCTCTAGATAGTATGGTTCCCAAACATCAGATATCAGATATGATAGAAGTACGAGTTGATCTGACATGCCAGACTTCTGTCTCTTTTCCGCCAGTTTAAATGTCAAGTCCCCTGCACCCGTCTGTTTCACGTCAATCATACGTCATGCAGCTGCGCGCGCATCCATGCTTCAGATTTCTGCTGACATTACAAAATTCTGCTTTGTTGCCACCCACTGTGACACCTATCTGTGACGTTTCTAGTACACACCTCCATGTGCACGCCCAGTTCACGCCTTCTAATTACGTACCACTATCACGTGGATGCTGTTATCTTGTTTCTCTCAGCTGTTACGCCTACTACATTGGTTTCTTTAATGCAAGTCAAGTATATAAGCTATGTATTATCAATAAAATATTGCTCTATCCCTTCCTGAACCCCTGTGGTTGCAGGAACATGATATCCAGGTCATGACCATTCCTTTTTAAGGAATAAAACCCCTAAGAACTCTAACACCACGGACTCTGCCTCTTTCTTTCCGATTGAGTTATTATTGATTAAGTACTTACCTGCCTAGAAATTAAGACGGTAAATCAAATATTTACCACAGAAAGAGTATGATTCCTCTCTGACTTGGGATTGCCTCGATTCAATTTCTTGGCATAAACAGCTCCTGCCTGGGACTGCAGGGACATCCTTGCCAGGTGGGAATGGGTCAGGGGTTTCCCGCCAAAAGCCCGCAGCCCCCTTTCGAGCAGGCACCGGTGGTGATCACCAGCCGAAAACCGGCGGGAATGGTGGAAAGCGGGGGGTCTGTTGGGGCTTCAATAGAGGCAACTGTAACAGACCGCAAGGTACATGTAGGTTCAAGCATGTGTGTGCGGGTTGTGGGAATTCCTCACACCCGGAGAGTTCATGCAGATCGAAAAATAGCGGGTCGGGAGGTAAAGGAGGGTCCAAGCAAGACTGAGGTGGATCGTTGTGTACAATTGCCCACTCCCGTTGATCTCATGGCTATGACTCCTTGGTTAAACAAATACCCTGATTATGTCTCTGCTGGGGTGTTGAGGAAGGGATTCTTATATGGCTTCCACATCCCGGCAGGGGATTTTCGTGGGGAACCTTTTTGTAAAAACCAGCTTTCGGCACAGCATAATCCAGGTGTGGTGGAGAGAAAAATTGCTAAGGAAGTGAGCCTAGGCCAAGTGGCTGGGCCTTTACAGCGCCCGCCAGTGGCAGATTTCATCTGTTCCCCATTGGGGGTGGTTCCCAAGAAGGACCCGGGGGAGTTTAGGCTGATCCATAATCTGTCTGCTCCAAGGGGTTTCTCGGTAAACAATGCTATTGACCCAGAAGTTTGTTCGGTGCAGTACGCATCATTCGATGATGCCGTCACCATGTTAAATCGCCTGGGCCCCGGGGCGCTGATGGCGAAATCGGATATTGAATCAGCGTTCCGGTTGCTCCCGGTGCACCCACAGGATCAGCGTTTCCTAGGTTTTGCATTCCAAGGGAGTTACTACATGGATAAATGCATGCCAATGGGTTGCTCCATTTCTTGTGCTTATTTTGAAAAATTCAGCTGTTTTTTAGAGTGGGCATTTACCGAGGCTACAGGGCATAGGCATGTTATGCATTATCTAGATGACTTTCTGATCTTGGGAGCAGCCGGCGACTCGAAATGTGCGCAGGCGCTACAGGACTTTTGCATCCTCATGAGGGAGTTTGCAGTGCCATTGGCATCAGGTAAGACGGTTGGACCATCTACTTCACTGGAGTTTCTGGGAATTGAGCTCGATTCTGTGGAGGGATGTTTCCGTTTGCCACTAGGAAGGTAGCCAAATTTAGGGCTTCCCTCGAACTTTGCCTTAGTAAGGAGAAAGTGACCCTGCACCAGTTACAGCAAACAGTGGGTCAGCTTAACTTTGCCTTGAGAGTGATACCAATGGCCCGCCCCTTTTCACGCTCTATTGCACAAGCTATGGTTGGTCTCAATGAAGGACACCACCGCACGAGACTGTCGGCAGAGGTTCGCCAGGATATGCGCATTTGGTTGGCATTTCTGGCGGACTTCAACGGTCGAGTAGTGTGGAACAAGCCGCCAGCTTCTTCGGACGAGCTGGGTTTGTGGACTGACTCAGCGGGGAGCGTGGGATTTGGCGCCATCTTTGGTAATCGATGGTCGGCGCAAACATGGCCAACGTGGTGGCACACCAGCGGTCTCACAGGTAACATAGGGTTCCTTGAGCTATTCCCTATTTTTGTTGCTCTGATGGCATGGCCGGACAAGTTCAGAGACCGCTCTGTGGTATTTTGGTCGGATAATATGACTGTTGTCGAATGCATTAACAATCAGGCAGCACGCTGCAAATGGATCTTGAGATTGTTGAAGGAAGTTGTGCTGCTTTGCATGAGGCTGAATGTACAGTTCAGGGCGAAACATGTGCCAGGTGTACTGAATCATGCGGCTGATGCACTCTCTCGTTCACATATGCAGGCGTTCAGGGGTTATCTACCTACAGCGGACCTAGCGGCGGCACCATTCCCCGAAGCACTCTGGCTAATCGGTGCCCCGGATTACAAGACCTCATGGCAGCAAGCTTAGCCCCCAGGACGAGGAAGGCATACGAAGGAGCGTTTCGTTCCTATTGTGCATTTTTGGGTCCGACAGGGAATCAGAACTGGAGTCAGGAGGATTCCTTCCTAGGGTTCCTGGTAGCAATGCACAGGGAAGGCCGATCAGCGGCATCGGCCAATAGACACAGGGCGGCCATCTCATTCATGGCGCAGGTGCATGGCATCAAAGACCCAACGGGTTCCTTTTTGGCGAAAAAAGCCCTTCGCGGCTGGCAGCAAGACGTGAGGCGCCCGATTGGCTTAGAAAAATTGTCCTTACTCATGGCGAAACTAGGCACGACATGCTCCTCCCAATTCGAAGCAGTTCTGTTCCGGGCAGCTTTCGCATTAGCGTTCCATGGGGCTATGCGGGTGAGCGAACTGGTCGCAAGGAATAAGAATGATGTGGAGGGAGGCTTGTGCAGGGATCATATCCTACTTAGGGGTGATTCGATGGTAATCACGATAGCTAGGTCCAAGACTGACCAGGGAGCTATGGGAAACAGTGTTGTTGTCCAGCGCGTGCGAGGGTCCCCCACGTGCCCGATAATGTGTATAGAGGAATACTTGGCACTGAGGGCGGATACATGGGGGGGGGGAGTTTGCTGAGGCACATCGATGGCACCCCACTGATGAGGTTTCAGTTCCAGAGGGTGCTGGCACTGACAATCGCTGCGGCGGGCATGGACCCGTGCGATTTTGGGACCCACTCCTTTAGGATAGGGGCTGCTACTGAGGCTACAGCCAGGGGTCAGAGTGCAGAGGAAGTGAAACAGTTGGGACGATGGTCCTCGAATTGCTTCAAAAGGTACGTGCGATTGCACATGTTGTGAAGTCAAGTGACATGCACTCACGCTTCTTGTCTTCTGTTTGATTTACAGTTTCGCGGGCATGTCATGCGGGGCGGAATTTGCAGTCGACCCAGTACCAGGGGACCAGCGGTCATGGATCACCGTCTGAGGAGAGAGTGGTTTGGGTCATGGGCCACTCATACGTGAGGCGGGCCGGGGACGTATTCAAAGCAGGTGACGCGACTCGCGCAGCTGGGGAATACGGGTACAGAGTGGCCTTCCACGGAAGGGGCGGGCTCTGTATTGACCAATTCGAATCTTTTGTTGAGGGTCTCTTAGGGCGGCAGAGGTCACCGCCATCTGTAGTCATAGTACACCTGGGGGGCAATGACTTGGTGACACTGGGTAGACGGGTATTACTCAAGCAAGTTTTGTCTGCCGTTAGCTGGTTGGCAAAAAGAATCCCGGGGTGCACGATTGCCTGGTCCCACATGATCCCCAGGAAGGTATGGCGGGGGGCCTTTCAGTGTCAGCACTGAACCATTCGGTGAAGAAGGTTAACAACAAAATTGGTAGATTGTTTCGCTCCGCGCAGTTGCATTGCATTCCTCATGGGTGTATTCGGGGTGATCACATGTATCTGAATGATGGGGTTCACCTGTCCCGGGAGGGGAATGTTTTACTCATAGGAGACTTCATAGCATGGCTAAGGGGTTTGAGGAAGCATGACCTTTAGGAGGAGTTTGGGGGGGGCCAGATAGCCGGTCAACTATCCGGCCTGTGGCGGTAAGGTCATGATCGGTGAGCAGTAATTTCAAGGTCCCTAGAGGGGGGCGCCACCCACTATGGATGGGAGCGCCCGGGGGAAGGGGGCCATTGGCCCCTCCCACTGGGAGGCGGCACCCACTAAGGATGGGTCGCCTAAGTGGAGACGGCCATAGGCCCCTTCCAGGGGAGGAGGCGGCTATATGCCCCTCCTATGAATTTCCCGGGGCCCGGTTATCCGCGACGGCGGATATGATAGAGAGTGTGGGGATGGGGGGGGAGTCCACGCTGTCCTTCCTACAGATACCTCACACGGGAGCTCGGACGACCTTTAAGATGGCGTCGAGCGGAAAGGGGGGCCCCCAACAAGACAAGGGAAATTAGAGTTGGCAAGGAGGGTACAGTCCTCTGCGCGGCCGCCACTCACACCTTGAGGGCGAGAGTTTTTGGTAGTAGGGATCTGACACCGGTTAAGACCTTGCCGTTGGCCCTTAATGCTAGGATGTACAATTTTAATTTAGAATGTATGCATTTGCAGGATGTTAGACTCGGCTAGGAAACCTTTGTATTAGAGATTTGTTAAGGTTAGCCAAAGAACATGTCTTCAACGAAATGTAATAAATGAAAATTGTACATGATTATGAAACTTTTATTTAATGTTTTAAATTTTGTTTCATATTTTAATAAATACGGCCGGGAGGGTGACTCCCTCCCGCCTTCCAAAAGTTCAGAACTGCGTCCGACTTCCCATCCTTGGGGATTGTGTTGGGAGGGGGTGACGGGCATCCCGGCCATATGGAAAGGGGCGACCACTCGGTCCCCCCGAACGTATGGTTGGTTGCCCCGATCCTCCCGGGAAACCATTTTGGGCGGGGCGTGTCTCGGCTGGTATGCCCGAAGCGGCGTAGCCCGGGCGCGCCTTTTCCCGCCCAGGAGGGGTTGTCCTAGACACCTACACCGATGGCCAGGCCCAGTAGGCGTACCTGGGGAGGGTACACGCCCCCCCGAAGAAGAATAAAGAGAGCGGGAATCTGAAGAAGCGTCCTCTTCTTCCTGTGCTTGGAAGGCTGCACCCACTCGTTGCTCGTGAGCCCTCGACGGAACAAGGAGCAATTTTGACCCACCCACCAGCCCCTTATAGCAATGTTTGGTTTTTGCAATAAAGTTTTTTGCTCTGATAGGCCCCTTTTTTCCTCCGTATAGAAGTAAATGAATGTCTAGATTGAGGATGTGACTTCTGTCTGTAGGATACTGTTTTTTCGTTTAGGAGTAAACAGTTTTGATACAATTAGACATGCTGATATTTTCTTCCTTAGTAGGTGAACAAATGTCGTATTTATTTTGGTCGGGCGGTAAGGTCATGATCGGTGAGCAGTAATTTCAAGGTCCCTAGAGGGGGGCGCCACCCACTATGGATGGGAGCGCCCGGGGGGGAGGCGGCCATTGGCCCCTCCCACTGGGAGGCGGCACCCACTAAGGATGGGTCACCTAAGGGGAGACGGCCATAGGCCCCTTCCAGGGGAGGAGGCGGCTATATGCCCCTCCTACGAATTTCCCGGGGCCCGGTTATCCGCGACGGCGGATATGATAGAGAGTGTGGGGATGGGGGGGGAGTCCACGCTGTCCTTCCTACAGATACCTCACACGGGAGCTCGGACGACCTTTAAGATGGCGTCGAGCGGAAAGGGGGGCCCCCAACAAGACAAGGGAAATTAGAGTTGGCAAGGAGGGTACAGTCCTCTGCGCGGCCGCCACTCACCCCGTGAGGGCGAGAGTTTTTGGTAGTAGGTATCTGACACCGGTTAAGACCTTGCCGTTGGCCCTTAATGCTAGGATGTACAATTTTAATTTAGAATGTATGCATTTGCAGGATGTTAGACTCGGCTAGGAAACCTTTGTATTAGAGATTTGTTAAGGTTAGCCAAAGAACATGTCTTCAACGAAATGTAATAAATGAAAATTGTACATGATTATGAAACTTTTATTTAATGTTTTAAGTTTTGTTTCATATTTTAATAAATACGGCCGGGAGGGTGACTCCCTCCCGCCTTCCAAAAGTTCAGAACTGCGTCCGACTTCCCATCCTTGGGGATTGTGTTGGGAGGGGGTGACGGGCATACCGGCCATATGTCCCTGATATATGTATCTGACTCAGTTACGAACGGCCTAATAAAGAAGTCTGAGTATTGTGCAAGTGGCTTGAGAATTGAATTACAGCCAGCAACAATAGGTCTCCCTGGTGGTTCAGTGGCGTGCTTATGGATTTTAGGGAGGATGTAAATGGCGGGTACAGTTGGTGATTTATTGATGAGAAAAGCAGCCTCTTTGGTACTCAGCCATCCTCCTTCAAGTTCTTGGTCGCTTAAAGTTTTTATTTCTGTCTCTAATTTTGGGGTAGGGTCTGATCTTAGTAGTTTGTAATTATCTGCTACAGATAATTGTTTCAGCATTTCTTGTCTGTATGCCTCACGGTCCCATAGTACTAGACCACCACCCTTATCGGCAGGTTTAATTACCGTGTCTTTTAGGGTTTCAAGATTTTTTAATGCAACATGCTCTTCTTTATTTAAGTTATTCCTGCAGAAGATCTGCTGTTTAAACAGTGTTTCAGTTTCGATAAGAACAGCATTTTCAAATGTTAAAATATTTTTTGTAACCATGTTGTTTTGGGGAAAGAATGTAGAGGGTGGACGGAGACCTGTCAGATTTCTTTCTTGTGTGTCAGCTTTAGAGGCAAAGAAGTTTTTTAATCTTATTGATCTGAAAAATCTGTAAAGTTCGCATTTGGTTTGAAATTGATTATTCCTATAGGTTGGGACAAATGATAAGCCAGAAGTAAGGATAGATATTTCAGCCTGAGTCAAAACATGTTTAGATAAATTAAATATCGGAATGGTAGACATGTTATTTACCATTGGTAAAATTGGTTGCAAGTCTGTCGTTGGCCTGGGGTATATTGGTTTCTGTACCATCCTTGTCTCCCTCCCCTGGGTTTCTGTGGGCGACCTCCCCCCCTCCTGTTGTCCTGACCTAAAAAACCTGGCGTGTGGTTGACGGCTGTTGGTCAAAAGAAGATCTGAAATGACCTGTTGGTAATTGCTCACCGTCAGATTCGGAACCTGTCTCAGAAAATGTTGTCCGTTTGTATTGTTGTTGGTTAGGATTAGGTCCTCTGGGATTACTTTGAGCCTAATAGAAATCTTTATTTAGATATGGATATGTTATCTCTTTGTTGTATTTACGAATGTCTTTCTGAAGTTTATCTGTTTTTTTGAAGAGTTAAATTCCTCAAATTCTTTTATTGTTTGTGCTATTTTGTCTAAAAGAGTTTTCGCGTTAGTAATGCTTGAGTCACTGTTGATTTTATTTTCCAGTGTCTCAATCTCTTTTAATAGTAGTTTAATTTGTTTAGCGGCAGTCTCTATGCTCAGCACCATCCAGGTGCGTGAGCACTTGTTGGCTGCGTGGCTAAATCCGACTTTAAGGCCGTTCGTAACTGAGTCAGATACATATATCAGGGACACAACCACTGTAATAACCAGACTAGAAAATCATGACTACAACCCAGATCAGGAATATTTAGTAACTATGGACATTACTAGTCTATACACGAATATTCCACAAGAGGAGGTTCTCACACTTATCAAAGATCTTTTAGACAGCTGTGAGAGACCACATACTGTCCCTAGCGAATTTATAGTGGAGTGTATTAAAATCTCGATGTGCCAGAACTTTTTTCTCTTTGAAAAAAAGTTTTACCAACAGTTAAAAGGTGTGGCAATGGGGGCAGTTTATGCCCCCAACATAGCCAACATCTATGTTAACAACTTTGAAAGAAAATTTATCTATGATAATTTGAATCCGTTCTTGGTCAACATATCATGTTGGCTAAGATATATAGATGATGTCTTCCTCATATGGAAGGGAAACCAGGAACTATTGATACAATTCCATGAATGGTTGAATAAAAGAAATCCACACTTACAATTTACTCTGGATTTCAATGCACATGAAATGAATTTTCTGGACTTAACCATCAAAGTGAATGACGACCATACTATCTATACAACTTTGTATACAAAACCAACCACACGCAATACCCTTTTGATATATAACAGTCACCACCATAAATCTTTACGTGACGGTCTACCTTTTGGACAGTTTCTAAGGTTGCGTAGAAATAGTTTCAAACGGTCAGATTATTTTCATGAGGCAAAAATTTTGAAAACCAAGCTACTTGACAGAGGTTACCCAAATAAGCTCCTTAAGAACTCCATGAAGTGTGCATGGTACAAGGATCGAGAAGCACTACTCCAGACTAAACCAAAGAACAACCAGGCACCATTGGTTTGTGTGACAACATTTGGCACATTCAGCCAACAGCTAAAAAGAATTGTAACGAAAAGTTGGCCTCTTTTGAAAGAACTACCCGAAATAAAAGAGAAACCAATGTTCGCGTTTAAACGAGGACCTAATCTGAGAGACCGCCTGGTACATGCCTATGAAAGACAGGATGTCAACACTGTTGACAACATGAAACAGCTGTCCCCTGTACAAGGCCATTACAAATGTAACAACTGTATGGCATGCAATACCACCATGAATATCAAAAGGTTTGAAATCAATGACCGTAAATTCACTATCAAACATTTCTCCAATTGCAGAACTAGCAACGTAATTTACTGCATTCAATGTCCATGTGGACAACTGTATATCGGCAAAACAACCCAGATGATAAAGCAGAGAACTCTGCAACATCAGTCACGTATTCGCCGCACAGTAGAAAATGCCCCATTAGTAGATCACTACTCTCTTGCACAACACTCTGAAAAAGAAATGACTTGGTGGGTTATCGATGTAGTTAAACCTTCCATCAGACAAAAAAACTGTGATAAAATCCTGATCATCAAGGAAAACCGCTGGATTGAAGTTGCAAATAGTGTAAAAAACGGATTAAATTCCAGTACCGAGTGGCATACTCTTGCATGTCTGACTTAGAAGTTATTACTATATAACTGCCTGTACTTTATGCAATTTTATGTTTTTCCTTGAAAATATTGTTTGATGTGCAATAATCTCGAAGGAAGCCATAACCTATTGGAATTACATTTCTGTATTTGTGTATTTTTATACATATTGAGTAAAAAGACATGTATTGATAAAAAAAGATGTACTAATCATCAACAAATAGACCTTTGGTTAACTGTGACCACTATGAAAATGTAAATACTGCATACTTTATATAGTAATTGTGTAGATTGTGAGCGCCTCTTTGTAGGCGACAGCACCTTGACATTTAACTTTGGTTTTTAATTGCAGAATATTATAACAATCACGCAATATCGACTCATATTATAAATGACCAAAAGATATTTCCATCGGTAAACTAAAATCCATATGGAACGGTTGATCTATGCAATTGCTGTTAAAAGGTGCACAGGCTAAAATGGCCGCCTCGCTCGCATTGAATTCCGCAGCGACTTTCTTCGTCGCGTAATCTCGCGCGATTTCGTAATATCTTGACGTGCATCACGCTTTAAAAACAAGCCTCAATATGGCAACATTGTTACAAGCCTTAACCCAATTCACTTGCGGTCCGGCGTGTTTACGATTGAGATTCCTTTCTCACCGTTGTGAAGTAAGTAACTTGAAGGAATAGTTTGAAACGTTTTCGCTTCCACCGCTGAAATTGTTTAAATCCCGTTAATTTTGCTCTTTCGTTAATTTAACTATTGTGGCCAATAATCTCGTCTCTGATGCTATAATATAGTGAAACCTATTGGTTTATGAGATTATAGAGCCCTATGCACTTAGCTAAATACCGATGAGGGACGAATTGCCATAACTATGCATAGCATGTATATATCAGTATCCTTTTAACCAATCGTGACAAGATGGCGCTTAAAATGTGTTAGCAACCAAATCAACTATAGGCTACTACAACACAAAGCAACTTATCAAACACTTTGAATATGTTGATGGTAATTTGTCTGTCAATAACCAAAACACAAACCTCCATCTATTTTTTCAAAAAAACGGTTTGTGAGTTTTGAACCAGTATGCAAGCAACTTTACTGGCCGCTTAGTTGGGAAACTAGGAATACGATCCTATATGAATGCAACCTACCAGTTTACCAACCCAATCATCTTTGGGTTGCCTACAAAAATAACAATAAAATTCTAGCTATGAAATTGTTATGTCAAATTGATACTCGAAAAAATTCTCTCACATATTGGGCCCAATATATCTGAGTCCCGTTTTAAATATGATAAAACTAAAAACTAAAAAGACTGCACTTGTAAATATCAATATATGGCAAGTCTAAAAATGCATATCTTTTCATCCAATCAGAACTGTATGGTTGTCCCCATAACGATCAGCGAATATTGGATACCCTGTTGAACACTTGATATCACTTCCGCATATAACACGAGGTAAATAAATAAACTGCCCTTTGGTTCCGATAATCTACGGCAATGCATGTTTTAAAACTACAGGGGGTAAATATATTGTGGTTTGCTTCCCCTTTTCTTTACAGTAATCTCTGGCACAAAAGGATTAATTTCTTTGCCCTTCTCCAACAAATTAATTGGAAGTGCTGTTGTCGTCTTTACTAGAGAAAAGACTTATCTCTATTTGAGTAAAAGTGAGTTTTCATTACTATTGATTCAACAATTCTGATTTTGACTTAAGGATAGACAATTAATTTGTTCTACTTATGTTTTCTAGTCGCCACACCGACTTTTTTAGAAACTTAGTAAAAGACTCAAATTAATGTAAATAAATATAGATTGTCCGAAATGAACTTTGTACAGTTTTGTAACCAGGTTTGAATATACTGTAACATAATGTTATTTCTTTCACAGAGGGTCATCTACTGTATGTAGAATTGCTCTGTCCTGATGATGGTCTTATGAAAAATTCCTTAAAAGACGGAAACGTCGACTATCTAGTCCAACTCTGCATATGATCCATTATATCATCTTTGATTTTCTTCTGATCTTTAGTTGAAATCATTGTGTTATTTTGTGTTAGCAGCCTGGACTTTGTGTTTAGATATATCAAAGGAGGAAATAACCAATACCTTGTATATCTAATCAATATCTGTATATGTACCCTACTTTTCAAGAATGTTTTCTTCTTTTTATAAAAATTTCCTTTGTCTTGAAAACAAATAATAATCTTCAGACAATATAAAACCCTGGTTTCTTGCATTTATTTACTATATTTACTGTGTTAGTGTGGTAACACTGTACGTATTGATCCTTTGTGACTCTTTTTCTAAAACAAATGATTTATCACAGCTACTGATTAAAAACAGTTTTAGGTACCTTGATTTTTACAACGGGCCCTAACGAAGCTGACAAATAGAAATATAATAAAATCCCTTGCTGGCCTTCTTTCTTATAATAAGTACTGACCGAGCCCGCAAGGTTATATTGGGTCTCTCACCTACATATCTTGTCCAATGCATTTCGGGCATTACTAGCCCTTTTTCCAGGAGCTGTGTCTTGTGTTTAGGCTAGCGGGAGCATCTTTTGGATTGGGTTCGCAAGAAAGTTCAACTCGATGATTTGCGGCTTCGCGCTGGCCAGATATGTTTGTTTGACTAGACAATGTGATAGGTCAACGCGTTTCGAACCCTTTTGAATAGCAGGGTTCTCCTCAGGACCATCACAAGCTAAAAAAGAAAGAGAGACACATACTCTTACTACTCTGATCAAGAAATATACACCAACGGCGACATGCCCGCACCCAACCGGTGCAAAATTTGCTTACCTTACTCATCAGTGAGAGACTGTTCTACTTGTTAGTCAATCCTTAGTGTGTCTGAAAATCAAAACAATCAAAAGAAACTCATAAGGCTAAATAATGAACCTACCGTCCGTCAGATCTATGTCAGAGTGTTAAAGCCAACAATTGACTGGAAGGAGTACTTACATTGTGATGTAATCCATAGTCCTTGCGGCTTCAGCGTAAATCTTGAGGTAAATTCAATGTGAATTTCGATGACATCCATCAATCTAAGGGGCAAGCAGGTTGAATCTCTATTACCCAGACCGTTATAAATCAACCATGTAGAGACCACTCTAATTATGAGTATCATTAGACATATCAGTTAGGTCTCCAATATGTGGCATCCAGTTGTTTAGAGAGCACCTCAAAAACTTCCCCGACCAATGGCATAAATCTGAAACAATAAAGGAGACTGGGATCAAAGGAGCATCCCACGTAGAGTACTATCATGTGTTAACACGACTTATCTTCCAATTATTCAAAGGGATTTACAGCCACTGAATGAGCCTAGCGACAAACTTCAAAGCGTCTCTTCCTGACTGGAATTGTGGTGACCGTGAGAGGCGCTATGAAGTTTGTCGCTAGGCTCATTCAGTGGCTGTAAATCCCTTTGAATAATTGGAAGATAAGTTGTTCAAACTCATAAAGCAGATCTAAACTACTGACCTCTATCTTTCATAAAGCACTGGATGTGAAGTAGACAAAGCGAATTTCACAGGCCATGTGCCAACATTGAAGCTGTGCATGAACCTAATTTTCCTACAGTTCCTGTAGTACGGATCACACGAACTCCGCCTTCTGAACTGATTGAATAAAGTTCCACAGTCTTCTGTACCTATTTAATAAAGCATCAACGACGCTAATCGGTAATATTAAGGCCCCTCCTGAAACAACATTGAAGGGTCTTCAGAAAATATTATTTTTCCTGAAGATGGTCTCATCGATCCATCAATAGAGACCGAAACGTCGACTCACGCTTTTTCTTATCTGATTGAAAGAAGAAAATCGTATACAACTGTTTCAAAGAAGTGTTTTGATCCATTCCTATGATATATGCTTCTTGTAACGTTGTTAATTTATTCTGTACCCTTTTTCATTTCTACAGTGTATTAAATACAAACTTTTTCATATACACCCTCAATATTTTTCTTCATTTTGATCACATATGGTGACTTATCTAGATTAGTTGATTAATTATTGTTACATTTTTTTACCATTGACCTAAATTGTGACGGGTCAATAAACAGAAAAATCCGCCGCTGTGCTGCGAATCAGTATAAACGAAATCCCTTGAAGGTATCCTCACCCTATCATGAAACTTACTGAAGCAAGAAGTGCCCTGCTGAGAAGTTTTGCTGTGCAAAGATTTCTAAGGCCTGACCTCTGAAGACTACACCAACTGAAACTGCAGCCCTGTTGATTACCTTGCTGCAAAAGGACTAAAGAGTGGACTCCCTGCAAGCTACAGGTTAACAGAGCTCACCTGGACATCCCCACAAAGAATTCCCAGCCTGGAGTACCAGTGGATTTGTGAGGGTTTTGTTCAAGTGGACTGCAAAATTGAAGTTTCACACTTTCAAGGACCTTCTTGGAGAGTCCAGAACTTTTGATTGTGTGTTGGATACTTTGGGACCCACAAGCAGAACCTCAGGAAGGAGTTCTAACTAGACCCCGCCTGATGGAGAAGGCCGCACAACACATTTGATGAGATTCTTTAGAACAGTTTCTAAAGGAGTCCCTGTCAGAGAAAACAAAATGACTAAAAGGAGCACTGTTGGTTTCTAAGCACTAGAAAGTGACAAATCTTTAAAAATGCATATCTCTGGTTCCCTATAGTGGATTGTTTTCGTTTTGGTGTCATTTAAAATATAAAAATATTACCTATTATTAGAAATTAGTGTTGCATTTTTATTTTGTGTTGTGTCTTAATTATTTACTGAAATTGTGTTTTTAAATGCTTTACATACCTGTCTTTGAAGTTAAGCCTGCCTTCTTGCAGCCATGTTACCAAGGGTTGAGCATAGGAATAATTTTCTAAGACCTATGCTGAGTTCTACCATGTGTTAGTGGTTTTATTGCCAGTGGCAGACCTACATTTGCCCCTACCAATAACCCACTTTCCAACACTCACCAAATTAGAGAGGAACACATTGCAAAGTCCCCCGCAGTGTTAGCGCGAGACCTCTGACATCTTGAGAGGAATCCGGTTAGCGGGCTTGTCTTTCATGCCCCTGAGAGTACTGAGTCAGACGCTGGCGCAAGCGTGCCACCAGCACGCCAAAGGCAAGCCCGTCTGCGCCCGTCCGCGCTCGTTTCGAGCATCGTTTCGAGCTCAGTACCAGCCCCCCTGCTCAACTTACATCAGGTAAAGCCAAAACCCTTCACTATTCCAGTAATAGCTTGAAACTCCTTAACCCTAACAAGAGAGACCAGAATTGCTGTATTGTTCATCCGGAACACAGGCCCAATCAAGCCCCAATGAACTGCTCAGGGTGCAACACTAAATTACCAGAACTAATGTTTCAACTAGTTGCTGCCCTTAAAGATAAACAAAAAAGGATAGGAAAGGACGTTTCCATCATAGATAGGAACTGTGTCCTCCTCAATGCAAGGTCCTTGGTCAAGCATAGCATTGAATGTGCCTCCCTCATTGAGGATGAGGAGATAAATATTGCATTTGTCACGGAAACATGGACGGACAATGCTTTCGGTTCAGACTTGATGAAAGCCTGTTATACGCTGAACAGGTCACTAAGGAAAGGGGTGGCTTAGCGGTCATATACTATAGTTCTATCACTACATATTTCAACCCGCTAGTTAATGAAGAATGTGAAGCGCTAGAATTCTGTTTCTATCTCACACACTATGACTCCTTTAGAGGCACCCTCATCCATAGGCCCCCGGGCCAGAGAGGAAGATTTATAACACAAGTAGGCAGCATATTAGAAATTAGGCTAAACACCACTTCTTACACAATACTAGGTGATTATAATTTCCATCTTGAGTCAGTCTCAGACCCAGACACCACCAATCTTCTTGATCTGGTGAATGGTGGAAATTTAGAGCAATTGGTGACCGGAGAAACTCACAGGAAGGCTACACACTAGATGGCATCTTTTCCAACAACCCACAGTTATCATTTATGAACCTTCGTCCCCTAGCATGGTCTGACCATATGGCAGTAGTATTTCAGCTCACCACGCCTGACCGCTCTGCTTCAAAACTTCCCCAAAAATATCTTTAAAAAAGAGCATGGAATAAGATAGAAGCCGAGGATTTACATGAACTGCTAAACTCGACTAACACCATGCTTCCTAGAGATCTGGAAGAAGCAACTAGTTCCTACGCTAAGTGGTTAGAAGAGGCAGGGAACAAGCTAGCCTCCAAAAAACTATTCCACCTCCACAGACGACGGCCCTCCTCGCCCTGGTACTCACAAGAGATTAGGGACCAAAAAATGGTCTGTAAGCACCTGGAAAGAACCTGGAGGAAGGAATCCAAGGACGAGGATAAAAAGGAATAGAAATTGAGCCTTGCTCACTACAAACAGCTGCTAAACAATACCAAAGAAAAGTATTTTACTAATAAAATCCATGCTGCTGAAGAACTTTTTAAAACAGTTAAATACCTTAGCACACCTTAGCTCCCCTTCCATTCCATCGAGTCAAGAGCTATGCAATAAAATAGCCAAAATCTTTTTTGATAAGGTTAATGCTATCTTCTTAACTTTCTCTGACTCCTCAAATAGAACGATTCGCGATCAAACTACTGACTCAAAGGAAGATAAAAAAGACACTCCTAGATTGGACAGTTGTATTCCTCTAAAGGAATCAGATACCTATAATCTCCTTGCAAAAGTGAAATCGGGCTCTTTACGACCCTTGCACGATTGCCACAGTTAAATTAGCTGCTGAGCCATAGGCATGTAAACTGACATCAATTATAAACTTAATGTATTTGGAAGGATATTTCCCTAGAGACTGGAAACAGGCTTCTGTTCTGCCCCTACTGAAGAAACCCAGTTTAGATGCTAAAGATCTGAATAATTTTAGTAAATAAATATCGACAGTAAGGGTTAATGCCAGGTATGCACTGGGGGGTATTCCACAAACAATTCCGCTTCGAAAGTAATGATTCAGTCACTCTTTTTCCAATGGTCTACAGTCAAGGCCACACAGTTCCGTAAATATGAAGATAGGTGGAAGGAGCGCCAAATTCACAAAAGATTTTTCAGTCCAGTACTGTAGTCCATGATTTTTATTATAATCTTTCTCAAAGTCAAAGAAAATCCAACAGAAAAAATGTCCAATCCAATGTGTATTACAAAAAATATTCCGTCCAATTTACTGTTTCAATGTTCATGAAACAGTGAATTGGATGGAATATTTTTTGTAATACACATTGGATTGGACATTTTTTCTGTTGGATTTTCTTTGACTTTGAGAAATATTATAATAAATATCATGGACTACAGTACTGGACTGAATTTTTTTTTGTGAATTTGACGCTCCTTCCACCAATCTTCATATTTACCGAATAATTTTAGGCCTATATCTAGACTGCCTCTCCTGCCAAAATTATAGAAAGAAACACGATTGCCCAACTCAACCAGTTTCTGCAACAATCTCAGGCACTGAACCCTACTCAATATGGATTCCTAAAGGGTCACAGCACAGAAACTACGCTCCTCAAGTCTACAGAAGAGATTAAGACCATTCTTGATTGGGGAGGCAGGGCCGCACTGATCATGCTGGATCTTTCAGCGCATTTGATGCGGTCCATCATGCCCTGTGGATGGACCGATTAGTTGAGATAGGAGTTAAGGGCATGGCCCGAAAACTACTTAAATCCTTTCTATCTGACAGAACTCAAATGGTCATCCTGGACAAATTTGAGGCAGAAGCATTGTCTCTACCCTGTGGAGTCCCACAGAGGTCTTCATTGAGTCTGACGCTATTTAACACTTGTGTGTCCTCACTGGTGCCCCTAATTGAATCTTTTGGCTTCAGTTTGACATCCTACGCGGACAACACCCAAGTCGTGATGGCGATATGGCCAGAGGTGTTACGGGATACTGTGTCCAGTTTGCAGGATTGTATGAATGTGGTGGGGGTATGATGGCACAAAATTGCCTAAAACTAAACTCCGGCAAAACGGAGGTTGTGCTTTTCTGTAACAACCCCATTTTCTGGACCCCTGACTGCTGGCCAAAGGCTTTAGGCCCGCTGCCCACCCCTACTAGAAAGGTGAAGAACTTGAGATTGTGGATCAATGATACACTTAGCTTCTAGGACCAGATGAACTCCGGGGCGTCATCCACATTGTATGTCCTCAGATCTGGCAAAAAAAGAATGCCACTTCTACCCAAAGATGCACAAAAAACGGTTGTCACTACGTTAATGATGTCCAGACTGGACAATTGTAACAGTCTTTACCTCAAGCTTCACGAAGGATCGATGAACAAAGTACAGATCCTGCAGAATGAAGCGGCCAGACTCCTTACGGGCACTCCCAAGTATGTATCGTCACAGCCAAAATGAAAAATCTTCATTGGCTGCCGATCAGGAAGCGTACTCAGTTCAAGGCTCTATGTCTGCTCTTTAAACCTCTTCAGGGGACTGGGCCAGATTTTTTAAAACAACATTTCAGCTGGTATTCACCAAAAAGAGCACTGCCGTCATCAGGTGCTAAATTGGTAGTGGTGCCCTTTGTGAAAAAAGCCAACTGGGGTGGCAGACGTTTCATAGCCAATGCAGCTAAGGCTTGGAATGCCTTCCCAATACACCTGAGATGCATGACCAACCTAATGGCCTTTAGGAAGGCACTAAAAACATGGCTTTTCATAAACTAGGTTGTTCAATACACATATTGCTTGATCCCCCAGCAGGTCTTCACATAGGGCCAGGACACCTTTGGGTAACAGTTTGCACTCTACAAATGCAACTAACATTAACATTAACATTCACTCAGTTAAATAATGGCTATATTTCTAAACTGGTGTGGAGTACTCTTATGGTGTTTTTACTGTATTACTACGTGTGTGCACAAATACTTTACACATTGCCTCTTTAGTTTAGCCTGACTGCTCTGTGCCAAGCTACCAGAGGGTAAGCACAGGTAAACTTTTAGTGTGTACTACACTTACCCTGACAAGAGTGTGGGTCCCTACTTGGACAGGGTGCATACCTCTGCCAGTTAAAGACTCAATTTCTAATGGAATGTGTTTGTGCAGAGGTGTGTAGCCTCACATTTTAACCAAGGGCTATACAAATAGTGTCGCAAGTCAAATGGTAGTAGAATTCCAACGAGACGTGGGGCAAATTCCCTATCTGGTGTTCTTCATTTCCCACCATCACATCTGTACTTTAATCAAAAGCCAGATTGAACTGCTCAATCTTAAGTAGTTTCCTGAATTTTCTTCCCAGTGCATCCCTTTCCTCACCTTTCCAGTATGTCACTTATCAGACTAAGGAGCTCAACCTGCAGCTCAGTGATGAGGACCAATGAGGCAGAAAAGCATGTAGAGATTGCTAGGGTTCGCTTGTGGTGTGATTGGGGTCCTCCTGTTACTTGTGGGATGGGGCTAAAAATGATTGGCACGTGGTTGGTCACTTCCACTAACAGTGCAGATATGGATATGGAATAATCGCCACACTGATTCATTGCTGTTGATTCAGATAAATGTAACCAATTCCATTCATCACCTTATTGCAGCTGTGTACATTTCTTTGCTAAAATGATGATGTCCACTTTCTTTCACTAATAAGAGCCAGATGTACTAAGTTTAGGAAAACTAATATCCTATTTGTGATTCTCTCCGAATCGCAATTAGGGAATCGGTATTCCTGATGTATGAAACTCTTTTGAGTTTCATTAGCGTTTTCAAGTAGGTCGCAAATGGACCTATCTCATGCACATTGATGAGGTATGTCGTAATCTGAACATTCGCATTTATTGGTTGTAGATATATAACTTGATACTATGATTACTATTCTTTTTGCTTTAACCATTGAAATGATGTATTTTTCCTAAATACCCTCATGCATGATTTATCTATTTTGGTTGTAGAATCTATATCCCTGATGAAGGCTTCAACAGCCGAAATGCATTGGATATGAATATGTTCTTGGACACAAAGCTGGATGCATAATAATTTCCTTTGAAAATGCAAGATATGAAATTTGAAACCATGAAATAATATTGAATAATATTGAAAAATAAAGAAAATCTTGGATCATTGAAATTGAACTTTCTGTTTTTGAACTCTTACAACCCTACATGGGACCAAGCTGTGACTAGGGGACGTCACCCATATTGGATATATTGGTACTCCAAATCGGAGGGTACACCCTAGAGCACGCAACAACTTTGAACTATTGACTTACCTTGAGTGCAAGTGTGATAAAGCTTTTTGTTTTTGTTTTTTGAACATGCAAA
Organism: Lissotriton vulgaris; assembly: GCF_964263255.1. Classification (NCBI taxonomy): domain Eukaryota; kingdom Metazoa; phylum Chordata; class Amphibia; order Caudata; family Salamandridae; genus Lissotriton; species Lissotriton vulgaris. Next base: position 10,542 of record NW_028252804.1, on the reverse strand, counting down.
GTGCATATGAGGTCCAGCCAAACAATCATGCACATTTAGGGAGTGCAAACGACTCCTCCCCTGCTCTGGCCAGCCCCGACACGCATGCAACAGAGCCACTGACTTTAATAGGAAAAATAAAAAGATAATAACGATACATTATTGTCATTTTATTTTTCCTTTTAAGCAGTAAGGGGCGCTCCTCTGCTTTAGCAGAGGAGCTGCCATAAACTAAAGCCCTGAGAACACCCTGAACTGATGCATTTCTAAGAGCTCTCATCTGGTGAGGAAGGAAGAGGAGGCACTAAGAAAAAAGTGATTGCATAGGATCACACAATATGGTCAAGTGGAAGTTGGAATTGATTCCTCGTTTCACATTCAGCAATTCATCTCCTATATGGTTATTTTTCTCTTTCCCATTTTAGATCAATGCTTAATGCTCTGTGTTCAATTCTTTGAGCACTAAATCAGTGCACTCTGATGCAAGGTGAAGTATGTTTCACAAGGACTGGTAGAAGTAGTGTTTGGAGAAGCTAACGTGTTAATGGAGAAACTAAAAATAAAACCAGAGCACCCACCCTTGATCAGTGCATTGAGACCATTTGCAGTCTTTAATCGTTGCAATCGATTCAATTCTTGAACTAATTTATCCACACACTCCTCATCCAAACAACTATTCATTTAGCCATGCAGCCCTCTCTCCAACTCTATCCATCCATTCAAAGATTGTACAAGGTTCAATAATGAAAAATGTGTTGGAAAACGCACTGTATGTGTAATTTATTGCTAACATTTCTTGCAGAGAGAACCCCCCAACGCATCCTTGCAGTTGTCAGTCTCACTCACTGCACTCACTCACTATGTGCAGTATGAGAGCTGGGCTGACTACATTTGTCAGAGCTGCTCTTAGTTCCCAGTCCGGCGCTGTCTGAATGAATGAGGGCACCGTTAAAGCGCATAGCTACTCGAGTGCCCTGGCACTAAACACGGCAAGTCGGGTACAGAGAGCATTTGTCATTAAATAAGTGTGTTTTTAACAATCTTCTGAAGGCAGTCTCATTCATAATGTTTCTTCATTGAAGAGGGAGCTGGTTCCAGAGAGCAGTTCCCAGAAAGGAGAAAGAAGAGTCCCATTGTCTATTTTACTCAGACGTGAGTCCCTTGCTCACTTTGCCACTGGATTCAATCAAGCCGTGCTGAAGACGGCTGGAATGCCAGAAACCGGTCCTCGGAAGCTTGTTTCCGGTCCAGGGAAGGCATGGCTTGGCAGTTCGAGCTGGACTGTTCCCATGAGGCACAGGGTCAGACTGATTTGCATATAGCCATGTCTGAACTGGGGTGGCAGAGTGGGCTAAAGAACGGTGATGGATTAAACCCAGATCTTTTGACTGGGTGTGAGTGTTTGATTGATTCAGATGCTCCGTCCATTACCACCCCCTTTTGTACCGCTTTTTGCCGCTATAAGTGTGGCAGGGTATGCTCAGACGTGAGTCCCTTGCTCACTTTGCCACTGGATTCAAGCAAGCCTAGCTGAAGACGGCTGGAATGCCAGAAACCGGTCCTCGGAAGCTTGTTTCCTGTCCAGGGAAGGCATGGCTTGGAAGTTCGGGCTGGACTGTTCCCATGAGGCACAGGGTCAGACTGATTTGCATATAGCCATGTCTGAACTGGGGTGGCAGAGTGGGCTAAAGAACGGTGATGGATTAAACCCAGATCTTTTGACTGGGTGTGAGTGTTTGATTGGTTCAGATTCTCCGTCCATTACCACCACCACCCCCTTTTGTATCGCTTTTGGCCGCTATAAGTGTGGCAGGGTATGCTCAGACGTGAGTCCCTTGCTCACTTTGCCACTGGATTCAAGCAAGCCGGGCTGAAGACGGCTGGAATGCCAGAAACTGGTCCTCGGAAGCTTGTTTCCGGTCCAGGGAAGGCATGGCTTGGCAGATCAGGCTGGACTGTTCCCATGAGGCACAGGGTCAGACTGATTTGCATATAGCCATGTCTGAACTGGGGTGGCAGAGTGGGCTAAAGAACGGTGATGGATTAAACCCAGATCTTTTGACTGGGTGTGAGTGTTTGATTGGTTCAGATGCTCCGTCCATTACCCCCCCCCCCTTTTGTACCACTGAGCACAAGGAGGCCGAGAATGGTCCAGGTAGATAGGACAGATTATATTAGTAATATTATGGAAGATATGTCAGGGGAGAACGGTCGAAAGGGGAGCCAGATTAACAGCTCATAAAGCAGTCTATTAGGGTTTCTTCCGAAGGTGGTAGAAAGCAGGTGAGCTTATCCCCCACCCCGCCTTCTGTGAAGTAATTAAGGGGTGCTGCAGAATCCCCAGCATTTAGAGCATTCAGGTTCAGTTGTAGTTTTCCAATTTGTTCTTGCACAAATTTGCATCCAGCACACAAGGTGGCACAAACCCAGAGGAATGAAAGAACTGTGAAACAATCTTTAAAATGTCCTTTGGCCTGTTATGAGCCTCGATTAATGATTGCATTTTACCAATGTAATCTTGTTCTGATAGCATTTTAAAGCTAACCTGTAAAGAACTTTGTCGTCATAATTGTAGTGGTGTCTCGAACTTCTTTCTAATCTTTTCCCATGATTGTTTTTCTACAATAAGCTCAACAGTAAACCAGGCAGCCGAAGTGGAGAATGCCTGTTTCTGGGACAACTTTTCCAGGGCCACCTTATTATCTTCTGGGAAAAGCCAGTTGTCTACTGCCAGATTATCTCCTGCAACATCCGCCGGTAGGCAGGGAAGTGTTGAAACTAGAAAATTCCTTTAGCTGTGATTTTATTCCAAGCACGGACCAGGTCATTTGGAGCTGTGCCGGGCTCTAACTCATGGGTGGGGAACCAAGAAAAAGATACGATGAAGTGATCGGACCTCACCTCCTTCTTAGAGGCTTCAGGGGCAATAGAAGTGTCAGAAAATATTACATCTATCATCTTTCCAGCCTTATGGGTTGGACCAGAGGTGGTCAGTGGGAGGTCCAATGCGTTTAGAGGGTTGTATGTCAACACAACGCAGGCGTTTACCCCACGTGCCTTTACAACGAGGGCTTTACAACGCAAGTCATTACCATAACTTGCGCTGCACGGTGCTGGACTTAGGAATAGTAAGATTTACTATTCCAACACCAGCCTACGTACAGTAGGGAAGGTGTTGGAATAGTAAATCTACTATTCCTTATCCTAGAGCACCCTCCAGCGCAAGTCATGGTAACGACTTGCATTGTAAAGCCTGCGTTGTAATGGTAGTGCGGTGTAAAAACCGCGTGGTAATGGATGTTCTCCTGTTTAGAGTATCCAGAACTCATCAGCATTCTCGATATGTATATTAAAATCTCTTAAAATCAGAACACCTGATAGTTGATGATTTTAGGAGCTAGGGCTTGCTCAAGTGAGTTGATAAACTCACCTGCATACCCTAGTGAATGATAGATTAACACCCCTGGCAAGGAGTTTTGAGAAGAGGACAAGAATGAGGAGCCCAAGACTTCTGCATCCTTTAATTCCTCCATCTGAAATGTCGAACATTTAAGTTATTTTTTAATGAGATTGCAATTCCCCCTCCGAGTTTCTCCTTCCTATCTACATGAATACAGGTGTATGTGTCTGGTAGGGCAAGCGGCAATCAGGGAAGAGTCCCCTTTCAACCAGGTCTCTGTCATAAACAAAATATTAGGTTGGGAATCAATTAGGAGGTTATAGGTATCCAGGTTATGTTTGTGCAAGGAATTAATATTAATAAGGGCAGCCTTAAGGTGCTGACCCTTGATGCCATTGGATTTAGCCTCCGTCATGCTTAAGCATTGCAAATTCAAGGTCCTTTTACAGATAGTACAGGTAACAGGCCCCCAACAGTCATTCACCAATGATTTACATTCACATAGGGAATTGTTACTCAGGTTTAAGAGAACCTCCACCGGGTAAAGAATCCTTGCATTATTTTCCCTCATAAACAGGTTTTTCCTCCTCAAACCAGAATAATGGCTGGTGCTGGCCGCTACTGGGATGCAGATGGGCTTGCCTTGGATCTGTCTATGGCGCACCAGCGGCGCGTCCATGCTAAGGACATTGTTAAGTAGGTAGCCTCCCCCAAGCGAGGCTCCATTACCCAGCAACAACTAGAGAGTGACTGAAGAATGGCATTTCTAGTTGGTAACAACATCTAGTCTGAAAAAAGACTAGAAGAGCAGTCGCCCCCAAAAATCTCCCAAATTTTAACAGATTCACACATAAAGGCGGGAGTAAAATGCTGTGTTCAAATTTGTAAAAACGATTCGTAAAGAACGATTTTGTCCCACCTTGATCAAACCAGAGTCCTATAAAGTTGAGAAAGCCTGTCCCACCACAAGAATGCTAAGAGCAATCCCCATAAAAACGATCTTCAGATTGTAAAAGCACAATAACAGATAGAAAATAAAACAGATCAAATGCTCAACGCACCGGTCTGACTGCTGTGTTGGCTTTGTGTAGGTGTCTGTGATGGAGCAAGTATTCGCATGTGACGCGACTTGCTTGTACCAAGAACCTCAAATAACAACAATAAGTTTGCTGTGTGTGTTCCTGCTGCCGTTGGGAGACCAATTTTACTACTTGTGGAACCCGCTTCGCGGGTCCCGCTGCGCTGTTGCCGCCACCGGAGCCCAAGAGTCACAGGAGCCAGCTGGGTGAGAGAGCGTGCGACAGGGCTGCGAGCGAAGGAACCGGGACTCGCTTTCCCAGGAGTCCCGGCAATCCTCCGGCCTATCATCTGGCCCGCTCTCCCTGACCGCCCCGCCCAGCTCACCTTTAAAAATCCCCGCCTCCTATTGACATTGGGGTCGTTTGCTGTGTGTGTTCCTGCTGCCGTTGGGAGACCAATTTTACTACTTGCGGAACCCGCTTCGCGGGTCCCGCTGCGCTGTTGCCGCCACCGGAGCCCAGGAGTCACAGGAGCCAGCTGGGTGAGAGAGCGTGCGACAGGGCTGCGAGCGAAGGAACCGGGACTCGCTTTCCCAGGAGTCCCGGCAATCCTCCGGCCTATCATCTGGCCCGCTCTCCCTGACCGCCCCGCCCAGCTTATTCCAGCCTTAGGCCCATATAAACCTTTGTAACCCGCTGCGCGGGAGCGCGCGGGAGCGCCCGGGGCGAAGCCCGGGCAAAGGGCGGGACCTCTGAGGCCCTCGTGGGCCAGAGCAGGCCGGGCTGGGCCCACTCTCTAAAACCCACTCCGTGGGCTTGTGTTACAGGTTAGTTAATGGCTACCCTACCTGATGGGGGGTCACCTGGGAAGAAGGGCAAACTTCGCAATGGGTCACTAGACAATTACTTTCCCAAGGTACTGTCCGAGGGGGAGAAGGAATTGATCATGGCTGAACGCAGGGCTGAGCGGAGGCGTTCAATCGAAAGCTTGAAAAACAGATCCTTTATTGACTCTGCGTCTGTATCCTTGTTCACCGAGGGGGACTTAATCGACCTTGGGAGGGAAACCGTTAGTCAAGAAGGCTTCCCACTTTTACTGCGTGACTGTACATCTTCGCCTGGTATGTCCCTTGATCCTATTGTGATTGACCCCCCTACCCAGATCCCATGCCACTCTGCTGCTCCCCTGAAGCTTAAATCATTGAAATCCAAGCAACTAGTGGTTGCACAGATACACGGTCCACCACCAAATAAAAAAAGGAGGAAATTAAGGGCGGGACAAGGCAAAGTTAAAATTTCCCATTTAGACTTTGGCAAAGGCCCTAAATTATCTTCACCGCATGTAAGGGCTACCTTGGAAGTTGCAACTACTGTAACACCCGAGGCATTACCAATGGTGGCTACTCCGCTTGTTGAGGTCCCCAATATAGCAGTTTTAGTTAACAGTCAGGGGCCCTCATTTACAAACTCATCGACTCCTCCTCCACCTGTAGGGGTTTTCGAACTTTTACTGAGGTCTCTGTTGCTACCCGTGATTGAGAGTCTTAGGAAAGTCGAAAATAGATTGACCCTAGTAGAGGCTGCCTTAAATAGTATGGCCACGGCGACCAGGGCTCAGGGGAGTGGGGGAACACAACCAACACCTTGCACTGGGGTCTCGTCTAGCGAGACTGTAAAACCCCCAGTAGCTACCCCCTCTGCTCTACTCCAGCCGTCTAAACAACAATAAGCTAATTCAACTTGTATGTTTTACTAATATTGCACTTTTACACTACACGGGGGTGTCCCAGTGACGCTTGCCTATGTGTTTACTAAAATTAATAACGCTTGCTTCTAAAATGGTCGCTGCTTTGCGGGATTCTAGTCTGCGCATGCGTCGGTCATACCCATGTGATGTGACGCACTCGCAGTTCTGGAGGGAACTTGTTGCTCATGCGCAGTACTGCTAATATGGCAGCTTTGTTTTCTCACATGCACCGTGCTTGCACTGCTGCTTTAGCAAAGCTGTTTTTATTCTGCTTAACTCCTAATGCTATAGTTATTACAAAGTAAGGGGTGTAGTATAGCCATTCATGGTATACAGTGTATTCATTTATTCCTGTGTTTCTAAATTGTTTTCGCTTACTTTTCATGTATCGATCTTGTGGGCCTGGGAGAGATGTGCTACTCCATCTTGGAAGCCCGTATAGTACCAGTCATGTGACGAGGGAAAAGAAAGTCATGCAGCAATGGAACCCAGCCAGCTGGCAGCTGAGGCTAAAATGCTCCTGGGAACCTGCTCTGCGACCCAGCTGAAGTAGAAAAATCGTACCTGCAGTTGCAACAAATGTATATATTATTGTGTACCCCATTGTCTGCTGAAACCTCTCCTGCCATGGGAACTGGAATGTAAGGGGTGGATATGAAAGATGAATATTAAGTCTGAGAAAGTCTGAATTTTAGGAGGAACCATGACCTAACCTCCTTTCTTTCCCAATCAGAATTTAGGGAACCGTTCACTTGCAACATTTGTGGGTGGTACATTGACCCGAAAACAGTATAATTAGCCTAGGTTTAGCTAGAGAAATTGTCCGACTTGCCTGAATAGCTGACCTGTCACTGACCCAACGAACTCTATAGGTGATTTGATACAGAGAGCTGCGGAGCACTCTGTCCGTAATTTCCACAGACTCAGTCGGAGTTTGAGAAACCTTAAGTGCTGGCGAAGCACTTTGCTGGGAGATTCGAGAACCCAATCGGGGTTATTGGCAGATTCCTTGCAGAGAGGGGGTAGCGCAGGCATTGCATCCGAAGCTGCAGGTGTTGGTTGTACCCTTTGGTGAGCCCAGTCCTGATCCAAACTTGAGGGTATCCGGTCCAGACTGTCCATGAGCTGTACCTGCTCGCCTACTGGCAGCATAAGTCCTTGAGGGTCCTTTCCCGCCTTTCCCAACTGACCCGTGGCCAGGGTTAGTCCTCATTCTGTCCTAGGTAAATATATTCCATGTGGGTGTTTGTCTATCTAAACCTTATTTCTCTCCCGTCTTAAATAAAGCATAATTGCCTATGTCATTTTCCCTGTCTTTTTCTATAAATTAGATATTCATGCAAAATGCCTGTTAGCATGTTCCACTTTTTCTCCTACCTTTAGTCCGGTATTAAATCGTTTGCATATATAGTGGTTCCTTTCTCACCCTCCCTTTAGTGAATAAGAACATCTGGATGAGTCAAATAAAAGTTTTGTTTCTTTTAGACAGTTAGTGATAACCAAAAGTCTAATTTTGATCAGTATGTTCCCTTTTCTTGACCCGCCTTTAGTACAATTGCGAAAGTTGCTGATTTAAAATAGCGTGTTCCTTATTTTCCTTTCCCTTTTTTTTCCGATTTCCAAATGTTTCTGACTTTAATTCATTGTTATACTATCTTCTTGATCCTAGTGATAGATTGTTTGATTTGTGTTAACTTGTGGCTCATGGAAATTGAAGAAAACGATAACTAGATAAAGGTTTTGAAAACTTCTTGCGTTTGTGGTTGTTATAAAGTATAAACCGTTATTCCATTTTTGTATGGTATTTTGGTTGGTGATGTTTACCTATCCTCTGATAGCTCCTGATCCATTGTAAATTTAGGTACCGGGTCACAAGGATTGGTAAGTCTGGTACATGGTAATAGAAGAAAGGAAGAAACTGAATTGCTGATAACAGCGTGTAGATTACCTGATTAAAGTATACATGAAAGTTTCAGTTTATGGGCCCGAGTGTGCATTGAGTTTGGTCGGGTGACCTATGAGCTCTATCATCTGCACCTACACAGAGCCAAAAGAAGCCTGATATACAGCTGACCTACCAAGCATGTGAATTTATTGAGCACCAATATTTGGACCATTTTTGAGCACCTCAACCAACAAAAAAGATAGGATCCCAGACAGAGTGACCCTGCACATACAGTGTAGATGGTGGCGACTCAGCCCGGAGAGCAGACCCTACTACGAACCAACTTTTATTATTTGTTCTAGTTAATCATTGTTCCCTCGACCTTTTCAAGCATGGTGATCTGGCATTTGGTTAGCTATACTTGTTTGCTCCTAAACAGATGCCCCTCCCTCCCCCAATGTGATAGTTGCACCACCCAGGTTGGGGTGTGTCAACCCAACCCCTATGTCTTTGTACAGACTCTGAGACCCTGTCCATTTGCCTAGAAGAGACTTCTGATCCCATTGTTGTAGTATTATTAGCTTAATCCAATGTTGGCGTAAATGTAGGCCTCCAATCACTTTTGGGTGACTACAAACTACCTCATTTTGACAGGAAGGTTATACACCTCCATTTGATGAACAGTTTTCATATCCATAGAGCCTGATGAAAACTAGCCATTGTGAACTTTGTACACTGTGTCCATACTGCATTGTGTTTTTGCTTCATCTTTTCTGCTGGCAGGTTGTTTTACATATGTTCTAAAGGCATACAATTATTAGAGTTTTGTGAACATTAAAGCTTAGTAAATATTAGAAGTGTTGCATTCAGATTGTAAGATGTTTCACCAGGACCTTTGCTTTGTACCTGTTTTGTGTTCATAATGCTTGTATGCATTTCTTAGAGGTGCTCAATCTGAGAACAAGAGCACCGACTGGTTGTACCATTACTGTATAATGAGCATTGTGTTTCATACTGTGTACTATTGCCTTGTATGCCCTTCCTAATTTACCTAAGCTATTTATTTTGTAAATATACTTTGTACATGAGTTTATGTAAAAAGCTTTGCTGGATATTTAGTTTATTTGTGCTTGGTTTACTCTATTGTATTGAACTAGACTCACCCAGACTCCCTTTTTAAGTGAAGCTTTGAATTACTGTCTTTTGTCTAACTAGAGTCAAGGACGCTTAAGTTAACCCCACTTTTGGTTGCAGACTATGCACCTTGAGATCTGATTGGATTGAGCTACCGAGTATTGACCCCGAGAATATTGTTGTACAACCATATTGAGAACAGATTATAAAGGGACAACAGTGAACTATAGACTTATTGTTCCTAACTTCATATCTACATACCTTGAAGATATATGTACTGCATAGGTACATTTATGTGGTGTAGACTTTCTTACCTGTCAATATTTGTTTTTGATATTTTGTCCTCAATATTGTGTCGCATTGATAGTCTTAGGAAAATATTCAGGATGCAAACCAGCAGATAGCTAGTGTCCCTGGGTGTTCTAATATTTAAAGAACTCAGTGACTCATGCCTTTCTCACTGCAGTATCCCCGCCTGACAGCAGGAAGTGAGGGAGCACAGGATCAGAAAGCCCAAAAAAGAGAGCAGGGTGAGAAAGCATAGGTTTTGAGAGCACACTGAGGCGAAGCAGAGTATGGAAATGAATAAAAAGGGGAACAGAGTTGAAGCAGGGCACAAAATAGATGGGGTACAATGCAGTACACATCCTGGGGGGAACAAGGATAGCAGAGAATAAGATGGAAGTGCATGAACTGATGGGACACTGATGGACAGGAGAACAGAGGATGAGAGAAAGCCAGGTGGGAGAGAGGTATGGATGAGTGAGTCAAAAACAGAGGTTGTAATCAGATGGGGAATAGGACTCGTAGGGGGGAACAGTATTGTAGAGAGCAGAATAGGAAGCACCCAGAATAGAAAAGAACATAATAGGAGAGATACCTAGTATAGAACAGAACAAGATGGAAGAGGGCAAGATGGTATTTGAGAGCAAGCGGGTGGAACAGACAAAGGTTGGTGATCAACCAATGGATGATCACAAAATCGAAGAGAATTCAAGTTAGTGAAGACTTGAAGAGAGAGAGAGAGAGAGAGAGAGAGAGAGAGAGAGAGGGAGCACATGAGTAGAGTACTAGAGAATATTACACATGTAAGGCTAGCCCACAGCCACTCATGCGAAGGATGGCATGTGCGGTAGCCCTCGGATGCTTACAGCCTCTAGGGAAAGCAGCCTTGCAGCTAGAAGGTGTCTCTAAAGAGAGCAACGGGATCCCCAAAGGGGAGATTTGGGAGCCCTCATATCACAGAGGGGAGAAGGAGGAAGAAGACAGCTCTGATCATTTGGTTTTACCTGTTTTCCAATTTTACATGAAGTTGCTCAGAAACAGTAAGTTCGAGGTAAGCACTCGCCCCATGCCTGGGAAGATGTGCAGAAATCAA